>NC_092038.1:142837926-143109472 GCF_003086295.3 Arachis hypogaea
TGGATAAAAAAGAGTGCTGTCAGAGATGATAAGTTATCATAGAAAGAAAATATGCTGTTGGAAAAGAGGAAAAGGGTGACAAGAAATTGAAGCATATATTGACAAACTTGCCAATTAGTGATGCTCTTTGTTCGGTAGGTCGGGTACCGGACGGTTCGGGTCAGGATCCTGAGGTCAACGCCTCGGATGGTGGAGGAGCTCGTCTGGTCGTGGATTCTTGGTTCCGGGTGAGCGAGGTTCCGAGCACTTCTGATGGAGGAGGGGGGTGCCACCTGCAAAGACACTCCGACGCCCTTGTCAGAATATGTGCAGGCGGAGAGGGAATGATGTGTGAATGTGACGCACCTTGGGGGGAGAGCCAGTCTCCCCTTATATACATGTCAGTAGTGGGCCCTTCCAGTGGCAGGCCCACACTCTCGAGGGTGTTGTCACACGGCTGTGCACAAGCCGTACGGGACACGTGTTCGGGTCGGGTGGAGGGCGAACCATCGGGCCGGCGAGAACTCGGGTCGGGTCGACCCGCGCGAGTTTTGGGCCAGGCCGTAACAGTGCCCCCGACGCGTCAGCGATGGTCGTGAGGGCCATGGGTGGCGTGTGACGTTTACCTTCGTGTGTTGTCGCTGGGTCGTCTGGTCGTGGGAGGGACGCGTCTCTTGTGCGCGTGTCCTTGATTTGCCGTGGCATTTGTTTGCCGTTTCGTTTTCCGCGCTGGCATTTAATGCTCATAATGATTTGAAAAAAAACCCGTGCGTAAAGACCATCTTACCCCTGCTTCCTTTCGCGCTTCTTTGGGGGTGGTTTTTAAGTGGTTTTCGCCTATCACCTCCCATCTATCATTTCCAACTTCTTTTCTCCTAACATCCAAAGTTTCTTGCGCGAACTCCTTCCTGCTTCAACTTCCAGCCCAGATTTCTTTCATCGTTCCAGGTAATCTTCTAATTTCTCTCTTCTGTTGTCTGTGTTATGTTCTGTTATTGTGTGATTTTTGTTTGCATCTACTGCATGGCTGGTTTTATTTTTGTTAAGAGGTTTTTTCAGTGTTGGGATAGGTGGGTTAGGAGAGGGGGTACCATTCCAGGTAGGCTTTCTGGGTGGTTTGTGAAGTAGATGCAGTCTTTAGCCGTATCTGGTTGTGATTGAGATGGAAAGACGTAGTTTCTGAGTTTTTTCGAGCTTCCGACCTCATAGACTAACGGAGTGGTACCCCGCTGTAGGTATGCCTCATGTTGTTTCCCGGTCTTCCGGATCTGCTGCGGCTTACGACCCGTATGCTTGGGTAACTGATGATATAAGGAGTTCACCCAACCAGATGGACTTAGAGGAATTGACGGAGTTCCGGCAAGCCGGTTACCTATGTGGGGGGACTGACGAGGAGGCCAACTACGAGGCCATTGTCCCGCTTCCTCGTGAGCGTATTTATGAGCTCAATTTCCATTCTCCTCGCGTTCCCGATTGGATTTGGTTTTACAAGTCCATGTTCACACAAGTCGGTGTTCGGATACCGTTCTCCGATTTCCAAATGGCGCTGCTGAACCGGATATCCGTCTGTCCGTCTCAACTTCATCCGAACAGCTGGGCTTCGATCCGCTGCTTCGAGATGGTTTGCGAGTACTTGGAGCTACCGGCTTCAGTGGACGTTTTTCTCTATTATTTCAACCTTACCAATCCCTCCAAGCAGGGGAAAGCAAGAAAGGGGTTTCTTTCTTTCCGTGCTGCTCAGGGTAGGAAGATTTTTAGCCTCTTTGAGGATTCCTACCATGGCTTCAAAGATAAGTATTTCAAGGTTCGTCCCGTTAAGGGTCGCCATCCCTTCTGGTTGTCGTTAGAGGGGGAGCGCCTTATCCAGACTTACTGGAGCTTTGGCGCGGGGTCGAATCCTTTTGTGAAAGTGTCGTACAAGAGGTTGTCGGCTGTAGATAGGCAGATAGCGGACGTTCTTCTTGCTATCTTTGAAAAGAATCCCGTGAACCCCCACCTTCTCATGGGTGAACGGGAGGCCGGCCGGAGCTATATTCGTGAGTTCCTTTTCTTGTTTACGTATGCTTCTTGCTTTATTCGTTTGTCGGCTTGACGGCTAACGTTCTCGTTGTTTATCGCAGTGGAAATGTCTGCTACCGTGACTGGTCTTGAGAACCTGATGAAGACCTTTTTTGATGCTAGTGATGATGAGAATGCCGAAGGGAAAGACGCCGGCAAGTCGGAGGGTCCATCGGGGGAAAAAACGGGCCAAGCTTCCCCTGCTCAGGATGCCGAAGAGTCGGGAAAGCAGGGCTTGGGGGATCAGGCTTCCCCTCTTCATGAGGAGGGACCTGCTGACGAGCAGGTGACTCGCACCCCTCAACCGGATAGCGATGTGGAGCTTATCCATACTCCTAGGAAGCGAAAGATGTCTTCCAGCCCGGAAGGGGTCCTTACCGTGATGGAGAGGAATTTTGATGCCTCCAAGTTCATTGACTCCCAGTTGATACCCGGGACGGAAGAGCATTTTCATGCGACCGAGCTGTCCGGACAGGCGAGGTGGATGTATCGCACCTTGCTTCGTGGGGCCGTGATAGCTCGGAAGGCTGAGTTTGAGCTATCTGGTATGGAGGTGCTTCGGAGGAAGCTTGAGTCTTCTGTTAAGGCGAATAATGACTTTAAGGCTCAAGTTGAGCTCCTCCAGGGTCAGCTGTCCGAGATGGGGGGAAAGCTTAATGCCGCCGAGGAGAAGTCGTCGTTTATTGCGGAGAGGCTGAAGGCGTCTGATGAGACCGTGGCTCGGCTTCTTGAGCGTGAGATGGCATTAGAAAATCAACTGAACGCCGCTCAGGGTCGAGTTGTCGCTTTGGAAAAGGAACGGGAGCAGGCCATTTCGGAAGCGAAGGCCGCTAAGGCAGAGGCCGTTGATCTTAAGAAGAAGCTTAAGGTGGCCAAGGAGCAAGGGAAGAGTGCCATCTTGATGACCGAAGATGCCCTGAAGGCCCAGCTGAAGATTGCTGCTCCCGATTTCGAGATCTCGTCAATTGGTGTTTTTAAGACTATCCAGGACGGGAAAATTGTCGATATGCCGAGGAAGTGAGGTCTTATAACTTAGGATATTTTGTAATGTATTTGTCGAACAACCTGTTGATGCTTTGTCGTTTTGTTTGCCTTGAACAATTTTACGTGTTCGTTGCACGTTTTGATGCTTTGTTAGTTATCATCGTTTCATTATTTTGTCGTGTTGTCGTTTTCGTGTTACCGTTTAATCTGGGCGGGCTTATGTCTTGTGCCCGTCTTGCCGTTTTCGTATTTGGTAGCAGTTTGGACCGGTTCGGTCGCGTAGTCGTTGAGTTGGTTGAGGCCCATGAGCCGTCTGGCTCCCGGGGTGATCAGTCCCGGGGTGCCGTTTTAGATTTTGGTCACGAGGAACAGATATCAAGTAAGAGAGTTTTAACAAAAGATAAAAAATTTGAACAAGTAAAAATTACTCGACAGTTGGGTAAGTATTTGACAAGGTAAGTAAACAAGTTGAATTAACATGTGGATGGGGCGAATACTAACTCTCTGGCTAGGCTCTCTGGTCGTTGAGCCGGTGGGTCAGGAGTAGAACCTCTTTAGGTTGCTTGCGTTCCACGTTCTGGGTATTTCCTTGCCGTCCAGTTTTTCGAGTTTGTAAGCGCCCCTGCCGAGTACCTCCCTTACCCTGTAGGGGCCTTCCCAATTTGCCGCTAGCTTGCCTTCTCCTGGGGTCGGGACGCCGATGTCGTTGCGTCGTAGGACGAGGTCCCCTTCTTCGAAGTCTCGTTTGAGGACTTTTGCGTTGTAACGCAGGGCCATTCTTTGTTTCAGCGCCGTTTCTGTTAGGTGAGCCATCTCCCTTGTTTCTTCGATTAAGTCTTTCTCAACCGCTTTGCTCATGCCCGCGAGTAGTAGTCGGGGGCTTGGTTCGCCGATTTCAACTGGTATTACCGCGTCGACCCCATAGGTTAGGCGGAAGGGGGTTTCCCCCGTGGCGCTTTGCTCGGTTGTCCGGTAGGACCATAAGACGGAGGGGAGTTCGTCGGCCCAGTTTCCCTTCTTGCTGTCTAGGCGCTTCTTTAGACCAAGAAGGATGACTTTGTTTGCGGCCTCTACCTGCCCGTTTGTTTGGGGATGTTCTACTGAGGAGAACTTTTGCCTTATCCCCAGGCCAGAGAGGAATTCCATGAACTTCTTGTCGGTGAACTGGGTTCCATTGTCCGAGATAACGACCTCTGGGATGTCGAAACGGGTTATCACCTGCCTCCACATGAACTTCCGGCAGTTGGAGGACGATATGGTGGCTAGTGGTTCGGCCTCTACCCATTTGGTGTAGTAGTCAATGGCTACAATGAGGTATTTGACTTGTCCTGGGCCGACCGGGAAGGGTCCCAGGAGGTCAACTCCCCATTGTGAAAAAGGACGCGTAGTCGTTAGCGAGCTTAGCTCGGAGGCTGGTGCTTTGTGAAAGTTGGCGTTTTGTTGACACTTTGTGCATTTTGTGACAAATTCCTTCGCGTCCTTCATCATTGTTGGCCAGTAGTATCCTGCTCGGACGAGCTTCCTTGCTAGGGCTTTGCCCCCGATGTGATGTCCGCAACACCCTTCGTGGACTTCTCTAAGCACGTAGTCCGTTTGGTCGGGGTGCAAACACTTCAATAAGGGTTGGCTGAGTCCCTTTTTGAATAGTTGTCCTTGTATGATTGCGTATCTGGCCGCCTCCCTTCTTAAGGCTTTGGCCTCCTTCTCATCTTCGGGTAACTTGCCGAGTTCCAGGAAGGTGGTAATGGGGTCCAGCCATGAGGGGCTCGCCCCCGTCAGGTGGAGGGCGACCGTTGGTTCCTTTACCATGCCCTGGATGAGCGACCGGTTACCCGATCCTGGCTTTGTGCTCGCTAGCTTCGACAAAAGGTCTGCTCGTGTGTTCTTTTCTCTTGGAACGTGCTGGATGATGACCTCCTGGAACTGGCTCATCATTTGCTTAACCTTTTCCAAGTATTTTTGGAGGAGGGGGTCCCGGGCTTGGTAGCTTCCGTTTACCTGCGAGGTGACGACTTGGGAGTCGCTGCATACTTCGACCCTTGTCGCCCCGACTTCCCGAGCCAGTACTAATCCGCCTAGGAGAGCCTCATATTCAGCTTGGTTGTTTGACACTGGGAACTCGAACTTGGTCGATTGCTCATAGATGACCCCTGCTGGGCTTTCCAAGATGACCCCTGCTCCTCCGAACGTTTGGTTGGAGGCTCCGTCCACATGAAGCCTCCACCGTGTGCCCGTTTCCTCGGAAGGATCGCCCGTTACCTCCACTAAGAAGTCAGCCATTGCCTGTGCCTTGATTGCATGTCGAGGCTCATACTGCAGGTCGTATTGTGAGAGCTCGATGGCCCAGGTCATCATCCTTCCAGCCAAATCAGGTTTTTGCAATATTTGCCGGATCGCCTGATCTGTCCTTACAACTATACGGTGACTTTGGAAGTATTGTCTTAACCTTCGGGAGGATACCAGGAGTGCCAGCGCCAGTCTCTCCAGTTTGCTGTACCTCAGCTCTGGTCCCTGGAGTGCCCTGCTCACGAAGTAGACGGGCTGTTGTGTCCTCGCTTCTTCTGTGACGAGGACCGCGGCAAGCGCTTCCTCGGTTACTGATAGATAGAGGTAGAGTGGTTCTCCGGCTCTGGGTTTCCCGAGGACTGGTGGTGCCGCCAAGATTTGCTTGAAGTGGTTGAATGCTTTTTCGCATGCTGGTGTCCATTCGAACGTCACTCCCTTTCTCATTAAGTTGAAGAAAGGTATGGCCTTTGCCGCCGATGCGCCGAGGAAACGGGACAAAGCTGTCAATTTCCCAGCGAGTCTTTGGACGTCTTTGATGCAACCCGGACTCTTCATTTGAAGGATAGCCTGGCATTTTTCGGGATTGGCTTCCACTCCTCTTTGAGTGATCATGAAGCCCAGGAACTTTCCGGCCTCCATGGCGAACGCGCATTTGAGTGGATTAAGCCTCATGCCGTGTTGTCGTAGGGATGAGAAAACATCGTTAAGGTCCCTCAGGAGATCGTCAGGTCGGGCGGTTTTTGCGAGTATGTCATCTACGTAAACTTCCACTGTTTTGCCCAGGAGTTCGCTGAATATCTTATTCATCAACCTTTGGTATGTGGCTCCTGCGTTTTTTAGGCCAAATGGCATGACCTTGTAACAATAGATGCCTCCTGGCGTTGCGAATGCCGTTTTTTCCTCGTCAGGTCGGTGCATCGGTATCTGATTATACCCTGAATAGGCGTCCATGAAACTCAGATATCTGTACCCTGCCGCTGCGTCAACGAGCGTATCAATATTAGGTAGGGGGTAGCAGTCCTTGGGACAAGCCTTGTTGAGGTCAGAGTAGTCTACGCACATTCTCCACCTCCCGTTGTGTTTTTTAACCAGAACCACATTCGACAACCAAGTCGAGTAATCCAATTCCCGGATGAATCCCGCTTCTAAGAGGCTGGCCGTTTGCTTGGCTACCTCGTCCGCCCTTTCCTGCGACATTTTCCTCCTTCTCTGGGCCACTGGTTTGGCTCCTGTTTTTACGGCCAGGTGGTGTGACATGAGCTGGGGGTCTATTCCTGGCATGTCGGCAGGCGTCCAGGCAAAGAGGTCGGCGTTAGCCCTGATCATCTCCATCAAAGGCTCCTTTATTTCGTGCGGGAGGTTCCTGTTTATGAATGTAAACTTATCGTGCTCCTCGCCGACTCTGAACTTCTCCAAGTCTCCTTCTGGCTCTGGTCTGGGTTTATCGTCTACCCTGGCGTCCAGGTCGGCCAGGAAAACTCCTGACGCCTCCTTTGATTTTTTTCTGAGAGAAAGGCTGGCATGGTCGCAAGCGACTGCCGTTTCCAAGTCGCCCCGGAGGGATCCCACGGATCCGTCATCGGTGATGAACTTCATCACCAGTAGTTTCGTACTGATAGCTGCCCCCAGGTCGTTAATGGTCTTTCTCCCCAGGATGATGTTATAGGCCGTTGAATCTCGTAATATTACAAAGTCTGCCATGATTGTCCTTCGTCTTTGCCCTTGTCCCACAGAGGTCGGGAGTGTGATGATTCCATCTGGCTTTATGAAGTGGTCTCCTAACCCTACCACACCGTGTTGGTGGGTCGTCAGGTCGGAGTCTCTCAATCCCAGGGCATCGAAAACGTTTCGGAACATGATGTTTGAGTCTGCCCCCGTGTCTACCAGGATTCGTTTGACGAGGCCAGTTCCGACCCTAGCCGTGATGACCATGGGCGGACTTTCCGGCGCTTCGTCGAACCATTGGTCCTCCGGGCCGAAAGAGATAGGTGGGAGACCCTTAAGACCTCTACCAGGTGGGGCGGAGATCGCTAAGACCTTGGCATCTTTCTTCTGCACCGATTTCGACCTCGGGGCGGTATTCCTGGCCGTCACCACGTTTACCACTGTGAGGCCGTGGTCGTCACCCTCTGGCTCCTGGCGCCGTCTTGTTGGTCGGGATCTGTCCTCGTTGTCGTTGTCCCGGTTGCGTCTCCTTGGTTCTCTTATAAGGTGGGAGAAGTCGGCGAGTTTGCCGTCCCTGATAGCTTGCTCGAGGGCGTCCTTTAGGTCAAAGCAGTCTTGGGTCTTGTGCCCGTAACCCTTGTGGTACTCGCAGTAGAGGTTCTTGTTTCCTCCCGTCCTGTCCTTCAGTGGTCGGGGCTTCGACAGTATCCCCTTTTCTGCTATCTGTTGGTAAACTTCAGTGATCGATGCCGTAAGGGGGGTGTAGTTGGTGAACCTCCCAACTCGGGGGAACGGTTTGGATGGTTTGCTCGGACCGCCGTCCTTGGCGTGTTCCTTTGGTCTTTCTCTGGCTTCGAAGTGCCGGGATTGGTTGTAGGCGGGCTGCCGCTTATTGGCAGCCACGACCCGGCTGACTTCCTCGTCATTAATGTATTCTTTGGCCACGCACTGGATCTCTTGCATCGTCCAGACGGGCTTCGTGGTGAGGTGTTTCCTGAAGTCCTCATTTGACAGCCCGTTCGTTAAGCACAAACTTGCCACTGAGTCCGTCAGACCGTCAATCTCCAAGCACTCGTCATTAAAACGGTCCAGGTATTTCCTGGTCGGTTCTCCGGGTCTCTGTGTCACCCCCAGCAAATTGATTGGGTGTTTGGCTTTGACAATCCTAGTTGTGAACTGAGCCAAGAAGGCGCGGCTGATGTCGGTAAATTGGGTCACCGAGCCTTGCGGGAGGTTGTTAAACCACCGTATTGCCGGGCCCGCTAAGGTGACCGGGAAAGCGCGACATCTGACCTCGTCTCCCACCCCTTCTAGGTTCATCCTGGCCTCGAAGGCCGTCAAGTGTTCTAGAGGGTCTTGTGTTCCGTCATACTTCATGTCTGTCGGTTTGTCAAAATGTTTTGGTAATCGGACCTCGAGTACAGAGCGGTGGAAAGGGGTCGCTCCTATTATGACAGGTCCTCGGGCAGTTCTTCTCGACTCATTGTTCTCGCGGTGACGTTCCTCGTCGCCTCTGTTCGACGCGCGCCGCCTTTCGTGTCGGGCGTAGATAATGGGGTCGCGACTTCTTCTTCTGGGGCGTATCCGTTCCTCAGTGCTCTCCGACTCGCAATGGGGGCTCGGCGTGCGCCTCGAGCGGCTTCTCGAACGGGAACGGGTGGGGCTCCGCTCTGGGGAGCGTTGGTCGCGCTCCCTTTCTGCTAGTCTGCGCTCTAAGTCTTGCATTCTGTGGCGTAGTTCTTGCATTATCCTGGCGTGGTTGTCACCCGTCCCCCCGAAGGGGCGTCTCTCGTGAGTCTGCGTCGCATCCCTCGTGGGCGATCGTTGCTGCTGCCGGGATTCCATCGCGACGGCGCCTCCCCCGAGTATGGGAGGCGCTACCTCGGAACCGGTCCCAGTCTGGACCAGTACGAAATCCATGAACGTCAGGTCCCCACAGACGGCGCCAATGTTCGGTAGGTCGGGTACCGGACGGTTCGGGTCAGGATCCTGAGGTCAACGCCTCGGATGGTGGAGGAGCTCGTCTGGTCGTGGATTCTTGGTTCCGGGTGAGCGAGGTTCCGAGCACTTCTGATGGAGGAGGGGGGTGCCACCTGCAAAGACACTCCGACGCCCTTGTCAGAATATGTGCAGGCGGAGAGGGAATGATGTGTGAATGTGACGCACCTTGGGGGGAGAGCCAGTCTCCCCTTATATACATGTCAGTAGTGGGCCCTTCCAGTGGGCAGGCCCACACTCTCGAGGGTGTTGTCACACGGCTGTGCACAAGCCGTACGGGACACGTGTTCGGGTCGGGTGGAGGGCGAACCATCGGGCCGGCGAGAACTCGGGTCGGGTCGACCCGCGCGAGTTTTGGGCCAGGCCGTAACACTCTTAGAGCTAGAGTTACAAAACCTTGGCCTTGCTTATCTTCATAAGTGTACTTCTAATTAAAGTAATAGACAGTAATAAAAGCAACAGTCTTTTTCTATCGTTAATTGCTTTCTAAATCAAATGTATGGATTTGCATATGAAGATTTCTTTTTGTTTTCTTTCAACTTTCTCTCGCCTCTCTTTTACAAAATTATCTCATCTCTAAATTTATTTTATTTAATTAAAAAAGAAAAAATAAATGTTTAAAATTGACCGGGGGATAAGTGTATACTATACTTGAGCAGAGGGTCTTTGACATGTAAAGCTATCGTTTGTTTATTTTATTCACGACGCCTAGAAAATATAAATTATTGAATGGAGACACTGGGCAACACGTTCTCGCCTACGGAAGCAACATTAATGTATGTGTTAGGTGGCTGAACCCAAATTTGAGTAACTCAAGGACAAAAATATTTGTTAGTATGTGTGTGTTTTGATAAACGTTTATGAACAAATATTAAGATGTTAATATGAATGTATTTTACATAATTAATTAATTCAAATGAGAAAGCAATGATGAAAGCACAAACAGTCAATTATATTAAAAAAAATTCACGGATAAATCAAATAAAAATTTTTTAAAATGTATCGATATGATATACTGATGTTTCAATGATTTTTAACTATTAATTTTAATTATAAAAAATATATATCATTATATAATTAAGATGCTGGCTTTTTATTGTATTTTCTGTGTTTTTCTTTATGCAGAGTGTAAAGTAAAAAAAAGACCTTGTTAATTATGTGGCTATAGTTCAATTCCTTTGTTATTTTATTAAATAGAAAAGAAAAATTGGTTTCAGAAGACATGAACGTGTCATATGGTATTAGGCTAGCAGAACTTTTGGACACTCTAGTAGGTTTTGTTGGACTTAGTTGACCGGCAGAATCTTCTATGAAAGCCAAGTTTTCAGGCTCTGATTGCCTAGATGGAGATAATACTTTTGAGAGGACTCTTGAACTTGATTTCTGTGGACTTTCTCTGATAACAGTAGTCCTCAGCTTTGAGAGATGAGATCCTCTGCGGCCAAGCTTGTGATTCGCTGTGTTCCTAGATCGTCCTTTTGAATTGGCTTCTTGCCAGCCCTCATCTGATGATGTCTCCTCCTGGTGAATAGATTCACTTGACACTGGTGGACTATACATAGGGACATTATTGCCATTTTCGTTCATAACTTCATAATCCACCATGCCAGATCTTTCTTTTGTTTTGTTTTCTGCCATACCAGTAGCATATTCCAAGCCATTATAGACAACACCCACATTGCTTGGTGCATCTTCACGTTGAAGGTTTTGTTCACTTATTGGTAGAAGTATCTAAAAGATTAGAGATATTATGGGTCAGTTTGGCTAAACTTCTTAAATAAGTTATTTTAAAAAATGAGCTTAAAATATAAAGACTTTTATTAATAACAACTTTTAAATAAGTTATTTTGTGTTTGGAAAATTATTATAGAAGTCGTTGTTTTAAAGTTGTGCAAGGAGTGATAAAATAGCTTTTGAAAATAAAAGAAGTCACATTTTTTAACTTCTTCAAAAACTCTTAAATAACTTTTTGAAAAATTAAAAGTTTATCTAAAAAATTGTACCAAACACTATTAATGTAACTTTTTATAAGTCAAAAGCTAAAAAAAAGTAGCTTTTGGAGTTTCTCAATCGGACCCATCGACAACTTGCATAATGAGGCAACACAATAGAAAATTTTACAAAACAAAGGTAGCAGCAGTTTATAACAATAAAGCAATTAATGTCAAATATATAAGGTAACACCATGTAAAAATTTGACACCTGCTGTTTTCTCTGAGCTTGTTCATTTCCATTAGAATCAAGCTCGGGACTTATAAAATCCAGAAGATCTGACACACTGCATTAAAAGAGTCACAGTTTTTTGGTGCCCTGAATACAACAATCAACAGAAATTCTTCATGGCATAGGCATCTAAACCATTTTGAAGAGGAGAGTCATTGTAACCTACTTCAAAGCGAGCTCGTATTGGTGCATACGATAGTAAAAGACAGAAAGGTCCCCATAGCTTTTTATTGTGTCAGGATGATCAAGCCCAAGCTCTCCCTCTCATTTATATCAACCGCCTTTTGCTGATAGATTGTGGCCTAAATAAGCAAAACTCGAACAAGTTCATTAGCAACAATAATGATGGATAGACTCTACTTTCTACACTACATGAGAAGCAAATATAACAGAATCTTCACATGATTACCATAACTTGCTTGGTAAAGAACCACATCTAAAAGATTATAGGCACCTGCAGTAATTCGATGATAGGTACATCAAACAGGCATCATCTTCACCAATGCCTGCAATTAAATAGACAAGTGTGTATAGAAAATAACAGATCATGCTTAAGGCAGATAACAAACAAGATGATAATAGTCAAACCACAAGATGATAACCCAAAATAATGCTTTAAACTGCAAGTTCCAACATTAATTTGAGATGACTTGAAGCATAGCTGGTGCAAGAGAGGTAAATTTATTAAGTATAAGATGATGATAGTCAAACCACATTATTAGGTCATGATTAATAAAATTTATACAAGGCATAAATAGGTGGGAAGATAATTCATGGCAGCAACAATGCCAGGAATATTTTTCTGAACACAAATAAAAAAAAGAAGCAAAAAACATATATAGGAATGGCATTAAGCAAAAGAAGAACTCATGGCAAGATGGAGTGTTGGGAACAAACCGTGCCATTCCTCCAAACTCAAACTACACATACAAGTTTTAAACCAAGGATCATATTGGCACCTTTTCCTACTTTCCATCAACTGCATTTCACAAAGCCGTTGGAGGATTTGGAGGATTCAATTCTATCACAGATCTGTCATCCTAATCCTTTATCCAAACCCTGCTGGTGATTTCACTTTGCTCATTGGTGATTGGTTCAAGACCAACCACAAGGTAATTAACCAACCAGGATTATTACACTTTGTTCCATTCTTGATGAATCATAAAGAAATTGAATGTTAGTCTTCTTGATTGCAGACTTTGGATTAAAGCAAGAATTGACAAAATTAACAACAACGAATATAAAATCACAGAAATTAAAGTAAATCACATTAATTACAGAAATCACTACAGTGCTATAATAATTAAAAGAAATCACAGAGGGGGAGTTACCGGAAGGGAGAAGCTGACGACGGTGACAAAGAACGAGAAAGACGGCGATGCTCTCTGGAACGAGGAAGACGGCGACGCTCTCTGACGCGACGACGTTCTCCTCGGCTGGGTGAGGCACGTGAGGAATGCTGCGGTGACCTTAGCAGGGCGCCGTGGAGGAAAAGAAGGAAGAGGATGGAGAAGGGAGCTGTCGAAGAAAATCAGGAGCCGAGTGTGAAGGAGAAGAGACAAAGAAGACTATGGCAGTAAGTCTGAGATTTGAAGGGTGTTTTTTTTTTTTTTCGGTTTACAAAGGGGCCAAGGAACATTTTGATATTTTTTTAGTATGGTTTAAATATTTTTTTTTTTGGTATGAATATCAACGAGGGTTTATGAAAAATTTCAATAAAATTGAAATAATTTTTTTAGTATAGATAAATAATTAAATGTGTTTTTGTTTTTGTTTTTTAAATTATTTAAATTTTGACACGGTAAGATTAAATTATTTGATTAATTTAAAAGTGTAATTTGTTGTCTAACATAAAAAAAATATTTAAGTCTTTTAAAAAATTAAATAAATTTTTTTTATTTTTATTAAATTATAAGGGTGTTTTAGTAAAATTAGTGATATAATATATATATTTTTTAAAAAAATTAGATGTTGATGTGGAAAATAAATTCTACATAACTTATTGTTATTTGTCCATATTTTAAACATATCGGTACGTATGAATTTATGGTTGTACCGTAACAAACATCTATAATTTATTATTATATTAACTGAAATTGATTGATATGACTATTATAGTTTTCTACTATTTCTCGTGTTATTTATACAGGAGAATAACATTTAATTTAATTAGATATAATCTTTATTTTGAACGGTTAGTAAACTTGAAATGCATTCTATTATTCACGTTGTTTATTCAATTAGTGGAATTGATTTATAAGATCAAAATGAATATATATGGAGAAAAGTAAAACACTATTGTTGATTTGCTATGATATTTGTTTTTGAGTTTGATTGCCTATTACAAACTGTAGACAAACCTAACATCAATTATTGGAAACCCCATACACAAAGACACATAGATATAGATATAGGCATTAGAATGGCACCATAACCACCATAACCACCATAACAACTTGTTGTTCATCAGCACCTCCCAATTCCCAGAAACTCATTAAATAACTCCGGTGATAGTGACTAAGACACTTTCCTCAAACAGGTATTCTTCCCAGCGGTTCCACAATTAATGCAATGCTTCAAATCCTATCCATTACTCTCTCTTCACTATTCACTATTCACTTCCACTCCTAAACTGGCAGATACCTCCATTTACTGTTTCCTTTCCTCACAACCCCACTTTCCAAAATCTTTTCTTTCTTTCAAGTATTCAACACTACTAGACTATACATCAATCTTCAAATCTTGGGTATGCAGTTTTCTTAACCAAAGATTTTGAGTTCAAACTTTTGGATATACTATTGTATCAATAAGCAAAAGTGAGAAACTTTATTGTCACAAAAATAAATAAATAAATAAAGGTTGGCTATTTTTGTTTTTTTATGTGGAACATTCAACAAAGTGAGCTTGGAAGAGTTGCAATTTGTTGAATGCTGTTTTTTATTTTTTTTATGATTGCATGAATGGATTCTGTTTGTGGATTGGTTCAGAGATTACAAGACAGAACAGAGCAGAATCACCAGAGCTTGTAATTGGAGGTAACACAAAATTCAACAACATTAAAAATTGGTCTCAAAAACTTTAATTTTCTTCATGTGACATATTCAGCATCATCATGAAACTTCGCAAATAGAAAATCCAAAAAAAAAAAAAATAATAAATAATGAAGCATTCATGTAAATTACTAACATTAATGGATTCTTTTTGTGTATTGGTTCAGGTGCAGAATCAACTTCGATCTTCATTGGGTATAAGAGCAAAAAACTGGCCAAGAAAAACCGAACCGTGCCGGAACTGGACCGGGATTCATTGCAAAACGGGTTCAGTTATCGGAATCAACATTTCCGGTTTCAGAAGAACACATAAAGCTAGTCTTCACCCAAGTTTCTCAGTTGATGCACTTGCCAATTTTACCCGTTTAGCTTCCTTCAATGCTTCAGGTTTTGTGCTTAATGGTTCTATTCCTGAGTGGTTTGGTGACAAAAGCAATAACAACTACCTTGGTGCACTCCAGGTGCTTGATTTAAGTTCTTGCTCAATAACTGGCTCTATTCCTGAGTCAATTGGTGGTTTGATTTTGTTGAAGTCTGTGTTACTTTCTGGGAATAGCTTAACTGGTAGAATGCCTTCAGGTTTGGGAATGTTGTCTAATTTATCTGTGCTTGATCTCTCAGGAAATGAACTTTCTGGGTCTATTCCTGATTCATTGTTTTCACTTGGTAACCTCACAAGTCTTAATCTTTCTTCCAATTACTTATCTGGGAATGTTCCGAATCAACTTAGTAACCTTTCAGGGCTTGAAACTTTGGACCTTTCCAACAATGCACTAACTGGTAATGTGCCTAGTGTCTTGTTTTCTCGCCTTTCGAAACTTCGAGTTCTCAATTTGAGTGGTAACTTTATTGATGGTGATCTTCCTGATACTTTGTGGTCATTACCGAGCTTGCGTTTCGTTGATGTGTCCAACAACAACCTTACCGGTCCTCTACCGAAGTTTTTCGGTTCAAATACTAGTTCTACTGATGCCACCTTCAATCTCTCAAACAACTTATTCTTTGGAACTCTAAATATTTCGGCTAAGAAGTTTAGAATGATTGATCTGTCTGGTAATTATTTGGAAGGCGAGGTGCAAGGTGTTAGTCTTAGTAATGTTAGTTTAGCTAGGAATTGCCTGGAGGATGTTCCAAATCAGAGGGATGTTAGTGTTTGTAGAGTGTTTTATGAGAAGAGAAATTTACCCTTTCCATCAAATTCGACAATGGAAAAATCTTCCAGAAAGAAACTGATATTCATACTGGTAGGTGTATTTGGTGGACTTGGCTTTATTTTGCTTCTGGCATTGGTCCTCATACTGTTCTTAAAACTATGTGGCAATCATAAAAGCTTGGAAGTTCAAAGGGGAACCGAAAGTGGAGGGCCTGTTCCAGTAGGGGAGAGTCCTATGCCGCCTAAAGACCTTGCATTCGACATTGCTGTTGGGGAATCATTTACTTATGAGCAAATTCTCAAGTTGACTGGTAATTTTGCTGAAGAAAATGTCATCAAGCATGGTCATTCTGGAGACCTCTTCTGGGGAGTAATGGAAAATGGAGCTACTGTTGTCATCAAAAAGGTAGATTTGAGTTTGTTCAAGAGAGAATCATATGTTGTGGAGTTGGAATTATTAAGCAAGGTTTCACATGCAAGATTGATCCCAATCTTGGGACATTGCTTGGAGAATGACAATGAGAAATGTATAGTTTACAAGTATATGCCAAATGGAGATTTGGCAAGTTCTTTGCAGAGAGTCACCGATGCAGATGGTAAATCGAAGTCCCTTGATTGGATCACGAGATTGAAAATCGCTACAGGAGCTGCCGAAGGCCTTGCTTATCTACATGATTGCAGCCCTCCCCTCGCTCACAGGTAGTTAACACCAAATATAATCTAGACTCTTTATTGTTATTTCATCATGAAGGAAATGAATCTATTGGCAAAATGTGATTGAGTTTATGATATGCTGTCAAAGTGTCATTTTATGCTGCATTTTCAATTTTTTGTTACATCATGGTGCCTTGCAAATTACTGAAATTTACTTTTGATTTTGTGAAGAGATGTTCAAGCTAGCAGCATACTTCTTGATGATAAATTTGAGGTGCGACTTGGAAGTTTGAGTGAGGTTACCACCCAAGGAGATGTCCATCCTGGTGTCATGAACAGGCTGTTCAGCAAGCCATCGTAAGTTTCGAATTCTTTAACAGACAAAGACATAAAAACAGCTGAATCTATTACAATAATTGAATATTAAACCTGAAGAGGTACCGTCATGATTTATAAATATATTGAATCTTAGCATTTAGTTTGAATGGATGCTGATATTTAAGTTTACTGTTACATTTTTATGTTCACTCAAAGTTGTAACCAGTATTTTCATCTTTGTAATTTTGCAGATCTTCTAATCAACCAAATTTTGGTAAGTAAACTTGTTTACCCTTTCTAGTTAGTTTTCATCCAAGTGTTGATGGAAGAGATTTAAATGCAGCACATTAGTCCCATTGAACAACTTTTAGTGATCCTGCTACTACATACATTGGCATGAAATTTTTTCAAGAGAACTAATATGCATTTCTTATTGCTTTGGCAATGATCAGGCACATCATCAGTAACTTGGGCAGGTGATGTATATGGTTTTGGTAAGATTTTGCTCGAGCTTATTACCGGAGATACCGAGGTCAGTAAATCGGAGGATGCCACCTCAAGAGAGTGGTTGGAGCAGACCTTGCCTTACATTAGCATAGATGATAAAGAAAGGATAAATAAGATTGTCGACCCTTCTTTGTTAGAAAATGAGGATCTACTTGAAGAAGTATGGGCTATAGCAATCGTAGCAAGATCATGCCTGAATCCTAGGCCTTCGAAACGTCCCCCTATGAGACACGTCCTCAGGGCGCTGGAAAATCCGTTGAAGGTTGTAAGAGAAGAAAGCGCAAGCTCGGTGAAGTTGCGAACAACTTCGTCTAGGAAGTCTTGGAGCACTGGATTGTTTGGTAGCTGGAGACAGAGCTCATCAGATAGTGCTACTGCAACAAACAAAGATAGTTCAAGTGGGACTAAACAATCAGGGAAAGTAAGTTCCCAAGGAAGTGGTGTAATAATGGATCACTCATCTTCCAATAAAAGATCATCCAAATCCAATGAAGTTTTCCCTGAACCATTGGAAACACAAGATGTGGAGATTGGTGGGGGAAGATGAGGCAAAAAGGAAGTGATGAATTTGCCTATTCTTTAATTGTATAAGATTGATAATTGTTTGTACCATAGCAATTGCTTGTGCTACATTACCAAGAGTAATGTTATTTGTACAGAACAAAGTTGGATCCTTTTGGACTTTTGGTATGTTTGACACATTGTCATCACCCCCATGCTGAAGCAATCAAACAACATGGTGGTGCTAAATTATGTGCACTAGCAATTGCTTATTTGTACCACACCCCTCCTTGTAGGTCAATGAATGTGTGAGGCATTGTAAAATGATAAACAGGGTGTTACAATTTTGTGAGGAATTAGAACTTAAAAGTGTGAAGAATATTTGCTCAAACTTTCTTTAGCTAAGTGTATTATTGTAAATTAAGTCCTCTTGAGCATTGTGGCATATGCCCTAATTTTCCCTGTGAATTTATATCACAATAAAGATACATTCTTCGTCTTTAAAACATTAATATTATTTATCTCACAGTAAATAGATATAACAATAAAAGATAGTATTTTTAATCTTATATAAAATTACATTAATTTTCATTAAAAATATCATTAATTTTTGTAAAAAGAGTAAAACATTCACACAAATCCAACAATATTTTTTGTTTTATTTTTATTCATTTATTGAAAAAAGAAGAAAATTTACAACAGATGTAAACACCCCCAAAAAAAAATCTAATACTTGGAGTAAAAGACTTCCATTGACAAAAAAAGAAAACCAAAGTTGTTGTTTTTGCTTTCTTACAGTTGAAAGCGCTGACTAAACAGTAGTTGTCTCTGTACTTCTCTTCATTCCTCAATCGAATCTCAAACTGATATTAGCACGAAAAAAGGAAGGAAAAAAAAAAAAAAATCTTTTTAGAGCTTGTTTGGGTGAGCTTCTAAGAAAAGATCTTTTTTCGAGTTATCTTTTTTTAAAAGATCTTATAGAGAAGTAAAAGTAATTTTATGTTTGGATATCTCATATAAAAAGGTCTTTTTATCAATCAATTATGTTTGGGTATAACAATATAAAAGTACTTTTTTGTTTATTTATTACATGAAAAACATCTTTTTTTTAAGAAAAAAAGATCTTTTAAAAAAAGATGTAAATTACAGCTTCTCAAAAAAGATCTTTTTTTGATTTTACTAGTGCTTTTACTTTTACTACTAGAAATTTGTCAAACACGTTAAAAAATAAAAAAAGATCTTTTTTCATTGAAAAAAGATCTTTTTTTAACAAAATAATGGCGCCCAAACATGCACTTAATCTCTTCTTGATTTCCACCTCCAATAACTTAAACACCCATTTTCTATTTTTGCCAAAATCTCATTTATTTCTATTCTTTTCTTCGAGTCACTTTGAAACTGACACTTCTCCTATCAACAGTAACACCTTAACTATCCTCACTTTCATCAGGTACGGTGCCTTCTCAGATTTGAGAATTTCATTAAAAATTTCACTATAAAGTGCCTATTAGATTCATATATGATAAATCTAGCTTGGTGCCTATTAGGTTGTGAGTGAATAATGCTATGTTTGTTCTCAACATTTCCTTAATCTTTTACTTAGATGTAGATGAATAAAGCTAGCTTGTGCTGAATTTCAGATTTTTAGATTAAGGGTGTGTGAGAACTGAGAAATTTACTTCATTGTTAGCTGATTTTTCCCCAATCAGATTAGCTAGAGTGTAGTGGATGTGGATTTGTGAGTTTAGACATAGTGGCTTGACTCGATCTGATTCGATTCGATTCGTGCAAGATTAGTTGATTTTGGGATAGTGGTGAATTTAGAGTGAGTGATTTATGGCCATTGCAAAGTTGGTTAGGAAAGTGAAACCATATGGGTTATGGGTGAAGATGACAGCTGTGACAATGTTGGGTTTGTGCTTCATCTTTGTGTGGGGGGTGTTCTTGAATTCGTCTTCGTCTATTACCACACAAAGGGAAAGCTTTGAAGACATTATAGAACCTTCTTCCTCCTCTTCTACTTCTTCTAAAGGGGTTCAAACACAAACACAACTACCACACAAGAAGGAGGAGACTAAGGCAGAGGAAAAGCAAAATTTTGGTGGCGTGTCGAATAAGGAGAAGGATGTGTTGGGGGAGGATGAGAAGAATGGTAATAGTTCTGCCACCGTACATCAGGAACATGACAAAGGGGTGGCACCACATAAAAGGGTGCATAAGAACGATAAAGATAAATATAAAGTGAGAGCAAATGAAGTGTCTGAATCTGATGGTAATGATGAATCAGAGGATAAGGAAGAGAAAGAGGAGAGTGAAGGAGAGTTGGAAGGTGAAAAAGAAGGGTCTGATCGTGACAGTGAAGTGGGTGTGGATTTTGAAATGGATGATGGTGGTGACAGTGGTTTAGCTGAATCTTTGGATCAGGATTCTAAACTGTTTGAAGATGGAGGTGTGGGAACAAGCAAGGGACAATTTAAAGGGCCATTGTTTGATCCAAATGCTAGCTATAAGTGGAAATTGTGTAGTACTCGGAGCAAGCATAACTATATTCCTTGTATTGATATTGAAGTTGGTGGTGGGAAGGTTCAGAGTTACCGTCATACTGAGAGGAGTTGTCCAAGGGCGCCAGTAATGTGTTTGGTTCCTCTTCCTCATGGTGGATACGGGTATTCGCAACCATGGCCTGAGAGCAAATCAAAGGTACATGAACTGAAAAAGTTAGATTAAGTGTTGGTGAATTGAAGTGTATGTTCCTTAATGGTATAAACATCTTGTGTCAGTGCAGATATTGTTTAAGAATGTTGCACACCCGAGACTTGCTGCTTACATGAAGAAGCATAGTTGGTTGGTGGAGTCCGGCGAGTATCTTACTTTTCCACAAAACCAGTCTGAGTTCAAAGGTGGGATTCAGCACTATCTTGAGTCAATTGAAGAGGTAAGTTTTCTATTAGGGTGTAGCAACAGCTAGAGTTTTATTTCACAAACATGAGATATTGTTAGTAATTTGAGGACATGAGTTTTGCATTTTCCTTGGAAGCATCTAGTTTCAAGCTTGATGTTTATGTTGCATCTTAAATATCCACTTATTGTTTACACAAGCACACTGATTGATCAATGATGTTTTCACATTCACAAAGTGTGCTCTCTTTAGGAACAATATGATAGAAATGCATCTGTGACTTTAACAACACGATTATTTTGAAAACATTTTGAATATTGTTCTGAATATTACAGATGGTACCAGACATCGAGTGGGGAAAAACTATTCGTGTTGTCCTTGAAATTGGGTGTTCAGATTCGAGCTTCGTGGTTGCACTTCTTGATAAAGATGTTTTAACATTGACCCTAGGCTTGAAGCATGATCTAGTGGACTTAGCTCAGGTGGCACTCGAGCGTGGCTTTCCGGCAGTAGTTAGCCCTTTTGGTAGAAGAAGGCTTCCTTTTCCAAGTCAAGCTTTTGATGCTATTCATTGTGGGGGTTGCAGCATCCCTTGGCATTCGAATGGTTTGTGTCCATGTCTTTGCACCTTTTTGAAGTAATGGTTCTGTTCTCCAAATTCTACTTATCATATTACAACAATAACTCAATTTTCTCCCTGTTTTAGGTGGTAAGCTTCTGTTCGAGATGAATCGGATTCTAAGACCCAGTGGATAC
The DNA here is from genome assembly GCF_003086295.3 of Arachis hypogaea. Classification (NCBI taxonomy): domain Eukaryota; kingdom Viridiplantae; phylum Streptophyta; class Magnoliopsida; order Fabales; family Fabaceae; genus Arachis; species Arachis hypogaea. Next base: position 142,858,958 of record NC_092038.1, read on the forward strand.
TTTATTATGTCGACTAAACATGACAGCATTGAAGAAGAAGAAGGTTGGTCAGTCTCACTTTAAATCAATCTGTTTCTTGCAATTCATTATTTTCTTCACACCCCATGTTCTCTTTTTTTGTGGTGCATTCTTGCATTGCTATACAAGTAACACTGATGCATCTTTTTCTTTTCCAGCCATGACTTCATTGACAGCATCTATTTGTTGGAATGTTCTGGCGCATAAAAGTGACGACGTTGGTGAAGTTGGAGTTAAAATATATCAAAAGCCTGAAGGAAATGAGATATATGAGTTGAGGAGGAAGAAAATTCCACCACTTTGCAAAGAGAGTGAAAATCCTGATGCAGCATGGTATGCTTCTGTTACATTATTTTGCCAAAACTGCTTCATGATTTATCCAACTTGGCTTTCTCCATCATATGACTTACCATATTATCTAAATAGGTACGTTCGAATGAAGAGTTGTTTGCACAGCATTCCAATTGGAATTGAAGAACATGGGGCAGAGTGGCCCGAGCAATGGCCGAAGAGGCTTGAATCATATCCTGACTGGATAAGCAACAAAGAGAAAATTGGTTGCTGACATGAACCACTGGAATGCTGTTGTTAACAGGTCCTATCTCAATGGATTGGGCATTAACTGGCCGAGCATCCGAAATGTAATGGACATGAAAACCATCTATGGAGGGTACGCCTGCGAAACAACTCGATTTTTTACTTGATGTGAAAGTCTTAGAGCTTGTAGTACAGAAAAAATACTTGTATGCTATCTATGCTCCTAGAGCACATTTAAATTCTCATTCATTCATGCATTAAATATACTTAAGGAGCTGCATATTTTTTTTTTCTTTTGATACATATTTGAATGCACATGAAAAATATGCTAGAAACATGGTTGATGATAATTTGTTCTGCTGCGAAAACACAGATTCGCTGCTGCTCTCTCTCGGTCTCAACCGAATGTCTGGGTGATGAATGTAGTACCTGTTCACGCGCCGGACACACTTCCCATCATTTTTGAACGCGGCCTAATTGGTGTCTACCATGATTGGTGTGAGTCATTCGGTACTTACCCAAGAACATATGATCTTTTGCATGCTGATCATTTATTCTCACGGCTCAAAAACAGGTATCAATATGCAATTTTCCTAAAGTTTCAGTTTCCAAGTGTTGTTCCATGACATCAACTTTAGTTTCACTTGTTGTTCATAGTGATATGTCACAAAATACTCACTTATGGTATGATATTAGAGCTTTTAGAATCCAAAGTTAGATTAAGTTTTGAGATAGTGATGGTTCATGACATTATTAGAATCGACCCAACATCTGCATACCACTCAATAACTATTATAGGATAGACTTTGATACCATATTATAATTGATATAATACGAGTATTTTTGTTTGCAGCATTCATATTTAAATAAAAATAATAATAAATTAAGGATTGAGTTTTGAGTTTTGCAGGTGCAAGCAACCTGTATCTATTGTTGTTGAGATGGACCGAATGTTAAGGCCTGGAGGATGGAGTATCATACGTGACAAAGTTGAAATTCTTAATCCATTGGAAGAAATACTTAGAAGCATGAAATGGGAGATAAGAATGACCTTTGCTCAAGACAAAGAGGGTATCTTATGTGCACAGAAAACTATATGGAGGCCTTAAATTATTAATCTTCTTCCTTATATGCATCATACATCAAAGTTTCTTCCTTCTACCACACCATAGAAATCACAAAAATAGCCAATTCGGCTTAAAACATCAAGACCTTCATTCATTCAAATTAAAGAGTGAAAATTTGACGGTGAAAACTCACGTGCATTTATTTTTGTGTGAAGATGATAAGTTAAAAATTATTAGATGATACTATTATCTTCATATAAAGACAACTGCATGTGAATAATCACCAAAATTGATGAGGAAATTTTTTCATAGTCATTCTCCATCTAACAAGTCACCAAAAAAAAAAAAAAAAAAATTCTCCATCTAACAAATTCAAATGATTCTATACCTTTTTTTTTTTATTTTTACATTTTCCAACCTCCATTTGTATATTAGATTTTGTAATAGGTGTATTGAAAAGTTTAGTTATTATTGGCTTAATGTTATCGCCAAGCGTTGGAGTGTATACCAATTTGTAAGCCAGTTTAAATCTTATAAACCATAAGATTATTTTATGATATTTTCTTAAAGGAAAATAATTAATATATAAAGAAATTTATATTAAGAAAATAAAATTGGACACAAACAAAGAGGAAGTAGATTTATAGGAACAAATAATCTTATGGTGATTTAATTTATTTATTTATTTTTTGACAGAACTTTTTTTGTTGGTATTTGATTTTGTTTATGGTAAACTGAGCCCAAAACACAAGTCCCAAAAAACAATGAGCCAATTAAAGAGGAGCCCATAATGTATTGGGCCATCATGTTTAAATTAAAGCCCATTAATCATACAATTCGTTTCATGACGCCGTCTTCTTCTTCTTCTTCCCCATTCCTTTGTTTCAGTTTCACCACCGCGCGCTGCAAGAGAAAAAGGAAATACCTAAAATGCCCTCTGCATTGTCTTCTTTCCCAGCGCGTGTGACGCTACTCGCTCTCTTCTCCGCCACAACCTTCTACTTCCTCTACAAGTCTCGCCGCTTGCGCCACCTCAAAACCCTCACTCTCTCTTCAAAACACACTACACGTGGCAAAATCCTATTCGTTTCACAAACCGGAACTTCCAAAAACCTAGCACAGCGCCTCCACAATCTCTTAGCCTCAAACGGCGTCGTTTTCGACCTCGTAGATGCTCAGAGCTACGAGCCCGAAGACTTACCGAAAGAAACCATAGTTCTCATCGTTGCTTCTACTTGGGAAGATGGGAATCCACCTTCCGGAGCACGGTTTTTTGCCACGTGGCTCGCGGAGAGCGTGAAGGATTTTAGGGTTGGGGCGTTGCTTCTGAAGGGTTGTAGGTTCGGGGTGTTTGGTGTGGGGAGCAGGGCTTATGGAGAGAGGTTCAATGCTGTGGCTAAGGGTTTTGTGAAGCAGATTAGGGATTTGGGTGGGAGTGAGGTTGTGCCATTAGGGGAAGGTGATGTTGATGGTGGTGAATTGGATTTGGATTTTGAGAAGTGGTGTGAGAAGGTTGTTGGTTTTTTGAAAGGCAAGGTTTTGGAAAATGGGGCTAATGGTAATTTGGAGTGTGGGGTTTATGATTCTGAGGAGGAATCTGAAGGAGAGAGTGATTTGGAGGAAGAGGAAATTGTTGATCTTGAGGACATTGCTGGGAAGGTGCCACCAAGGAAGAAGACGGCAGCGCAGCTGAGAGTAATGGTAATGGAAGTGGAAAAGTGAATGGCCAAAGAGAAATGGTGACTCCAGTTATTAGAGCTAATTTAGAGAAGCAGGTATAATATCATCATGGTAATAGTATTGGTTTCAAATTGCAGTTACAGTTGGTGTTGCTATGGTATTGCAACTACTACAATTGCTAAAAATTGCGGAATGTGATCTAAAAACCATTCGATTGTACTTTATATAATGACATCTATGGATATAATGCCGTGCAGAAATTTGCTATTTGCAAATTATTGGTTTAGAGAAACAAGCATATTAGACTTCAAAGTTCATATATTGGTTTATTGATGTTCACTGTCAATTTGCACGGGTATAAAATTATTGGTTCGCATAGCGGTGTTAAGATTTGTAGATGGACCAAGTCACAGCTTCGAGGATGGGGTGGTTGCTACAAGCATTCATTCAGGAAACTTAAATGTCACAATATAGAGTAAAGCAATCAAGATATAGGAAAGAGAGACAACATCATAAATCAAGTCGCAATCAATCAGGTTAGAAAATTCAGAGATCCCGTATGCATAGGTTAAGCAGCCATGCCAGTGTAAAGCCTTTATAACTTAAATGTCACAATATAGAGTCCTGAACTAGGGATGTTTTTGAAATGGAGATTGGAACGATACGTTGAGCTTTCCCATTTTTGCCCCTTTTGATTTTCTCCACTCACTCATTTTCTTAGATTCCAATTTCATAAGTGATGTTTTTAGTTTTGATATATTACTATTATCACATATTAGTGTTCACCTATACCAGTTGCAGTTAATGACTATATTTATGCTTGTATCCAAATTTTGCCACTTTATCATATTTGAAACCACATTGGTATGGAATGCTTTTTCAATTGTTTGCAAGTGCCATATGTTAGAAGTCAGATTTACCTTTTCTCGCTAAAACATGCTTTCACACTGCATCTGTAAATTTTCCTTAGTAGTCACTATCAATAATTTAATTAATCTGCCATCTTAACCTTTAGCTCAAAACAAGTGTTAGGACCACTTTATATTTGTCTGATTCGTGTGCTAACCTACATAAATCAAGGTTATGACTTATGTAATTAGCTACGAATATAAATTGTTTTGTATTCTTCTTTTGTACACAACAATAACCAGTTAACAACCCTCCTCAATTTAGGGTAGTAACACTAAATTCACGAGCACAAGCTATCTTTCTTTTTGGATTAAATAAAATATAAAAAAAATTAATAAAAATAGAAATTTAATTTTTATATTTTAGTTCAAATTCCAAAAAATTTATATTTTATAAATTTAAAACGGAACAATGAACTTAAAACGGAATAATAAATAATTTTAAAAATTTATTAAAAATATCCTGTCTCATCAGCAATTTAGCATTGAAAAAATTATTACCGAAACTTATGATGTTAAAAAGATTAATATAAAATATAGCTCTCTAAAGTAGCATATAAATTAAAATTTAATTTTGTTTAAAATTAAAAATAACAAATAGTTATACAATATAATGTGACCAATTATATTTATATAATATATAATTTAAAAAATAATTAAAATATTATATTAATAAATTATTATTTAATTTATGAAATTAAAGATAAAAATTATTGCTTTGATGACATTATTTTTAATTTAAATTAAATTTTTTAGAGCATAACGTCATCAAAACAATAAGTTTCGATTTACATTTATTTAGTGTACTAATAATAAACCGAATTAAATTGTGTTCAGGGTATTTGCATAATTTTAAATTTCAAACTATTTTTTTTTGGTGACTTCTACTTTTTTTGGTGACTAATTTCAAACTATTTATTAACACGAATTACCCCCAAAGTTTTTTTTTTTTTTTTTGGTGTCTATTACCCCCAAAGTTAAAAGATAAAATAAATTGGAAGATTTTTTTTATCTTTTTATAAAAATAAAAAATAAAAAATCCCCGAATAGGTTAAAAGGGGAGGGGAGGAGTGGGGAATTTGCAAATCCAAACCCAATTCCAATTCAGGGATTCCTAATCGTATCACAATTCGACGCCGCCATGAACAACGATGATCGGGTGCTGTCAATCCCACTGAAGAAGACTGATCCGGTGGAGCTATACCAGCCGTTACGTAAGTTGGTAGCCTCAAAATACTCGGAGGGCGATGCACAAAAGGTTGAAAGCGTTCTCGAAACCCTAAACAAATGCCGCCGGGACATGGTGGAGCCTAGAGCGGACCTTTCCCTTCCCATGCAACTTGACTGCCTCCTCCACTACTTTAAATGCCTTTCCATGGTTGCGAGACTCTTCACCTCTCTCTCCTCCGACGCCGACCCCATTCTCTTTGTCTGGTACGACGCCTTCAACCCTGATCATCAGGATGGGGTCTCCTCGCAGCGCAGCGCCATCCAATTGGAGAAGGCCGCTGTTGTCTTCAACCTCGGAGCCATCTACAGCCAGATTGCTGCCTCTTGCGACCGTACCACCGCCCTTGGCCGTCACCTTGCAATGGAAGCCTTCAAAGTTGCCGCCAATTTCTTCCGCCAACTCTGGCAGGTTTTTGCCAAGGACGTGGTCGCCACCCTCGATTTGACTCTCGTCTTCGCGGAGTTTCTGCACCTCCTCTTCTCCGCTCAGGCTTCCGAGCTGGAATTACGGGAAGAACTCAACAACAACGACGCCAGTTACGCTCTCCAACAACACCGATGTGCCCTATCGTTTATATCGGTCAGTCTTCACTCTTGATTGATTTTACATTTATTCTTCATTCTAATGATGATGAATTGATGATGATGATGTTTAGGTTTCTGAGCTTTATGGTAGAGCATATGCACTGATACCTACTGATTCGGCTGCACGAAAACATGTGGACTCTTTTGACCAAACCTGGGTAACTCATCTTTACCAGAAGGCGACATTCTTTGAGGCGGAGGCTCGTCAGAGGCAATCATCCATCCTACCCGAATCCGAGCGACCTCATGAATTCTCATCGGTCGAATCCTGTGCTCTTGATCATGATGCAGAATGTGTCCCTGAGATATTAGTTAGAGGGATTTGCTGCGGGTCCTCGACGAAAGCCAAGCTGCACTCGACGGTAGCCAAGCTGCCATACCAAGTACCAATACGAATGCCCATTGACCTCATCCACTCGGAGTACAATCCTTTCAAGATGATGAAGTATGGAAAGCTGGTGGCTTACCCATGGGACATGCCTCCTCCTTATCCAACAGATTCGGCAATCCTCTCATCTTCCTTGTCTTCTTCGTCATCAGATATTCTTGCATTCATTCCTTTGAAGAAGAGTGAGCCCTTGAATCTCTATGAGTCCCTGCGCAGTTACTTTGTCCTCAAATACTCTGAGAGTGTGGCAGAGAGAGTAGATGGCCTTCTGGAAATGCTACACAAATTGCGCAATGAGATGCTGCGTGATGACCTTTCGCTACCCCTTCGCCGTGACTGCCTCATGCGTTATTACAAATGCCTTTGCATGATTGAGCCTTTCTTCCCTATGAATGCCTCACCCAACCCACCTATCTTTGTTTGGTACAATGCCATCAACCCTCAACAGCACTCTTCTCAGCATAACATCCATTTGGAGAAGGCCTCTGTTCTCTTCAACCTGGGAGCCATCGGCACCCACATTGCTGTCTCCTTCGATCTCACCACCATCCAAGGCCGTCGCTTTGCCAAGGACGCCTTAATGAATGCTTCACGTTGGTTCTATCTACTGTCCAAGTTTGAGTCTCGCAAGGCATCTGGCACGATTGACTTGTCAGAACACTACATCCATATGATAAAGTTACAGTTTCAAGAGTTGGAATTGAAGTTTCATGTTCCCCAACCTGATGAACCAGGATATCCTGTATGTATGATCTTCTACCGTTTCAGTTGATCTTTTCTTAGTACAATTGATTGATGTCAATCTTGATTTGTTAAATTGTTTGATTGAGATGATGCAGGCTTCAGCTTATGATCCGTCGAGTGATGTCACTGAACAATTTCTTTTAGGGTATTTTACTGCTCACTTCATGCTTCAAGGGATATGTCGAGCAGCACCATGCTTGGACCTTCTCTCTGAGGTTAGCCCCGTCAAGATTAAGGATGGAAATCTTGTGGCCAATGCCGCAACCTGAGGCACCAAATTTGGCATTGGAGAACTTGAGCTTTTAGAACATTACCGTAGAGGAAAACTCTAGGAATTAACTAATTTACTTTTTTAAATTGGATGTTGGAACTTTGTTGGTTGATACTAGAACTCTTCTTGTGAAATATTATCCTCGTGATTTTGTTTGTTGATGCATGAATATATATTCCTTCTTATTCATCACCAATTTGTAGTGATTTGTATGCCTCTGATCTGATCTCGTAGCTATTGCTAGTTATTGTTGCATATTGGGAAATTGAACTTATTATTCAGTGTTTCCGATTTCCATCAAGGCCTAATAATTTTAAACAAGCGAATAATATTGTTTTATCTAGAATATTCTTATTGTTTGGTGAATAAATTGTTAGAATGTAAATCGATCGCTAGAATGAAAATGGAGAAATACTAACCTATACAACTAAACTAACTGATCAGTTACATTCAATTATATATAAACATAACTATCGATAAAAGAAAATTTACCTACATAATAAATCATGTATTAACTTCGTGTTTTTTTTTTTTTTTATACCAAAGATAGGAGATTCGAATCCGTAACTTCTTAATTAAGTATGGGGAGACTATGTCATTTAAGCTATTACTCATTGGCAACTTTGTGTTTGTTTTACTTTTTGTTTTAGAATATTTTAAATTGAATAATTCATATGGATATAGCAATTTATATTTTATTGAAACAAATTTATTCTATTTAAAGTGTACTCTAATAATATTTAGAGTCATTTTATCGAACTAAAATTATTTTGAGAGTCAAAATATCATTTCTTTTTCAAATCATTTTAATTAGTTATGTATTCGAGATCATTTTATCAAACTAGGCTTTTTAAATTATATACGAATCATACTCATATAAAAACAGATTATTAGATATGCATTTATTTAAAAAACATAAATTGACAAATATTTCAAATTTGATAAACAAAAGTAGAAAAAAAATTCTTCAATACTAAAAGGGCCAGCATTAAGGGTTATTAACAACTCTATCTCTTTTTACCCAGGTTTCTTAAACAACTGGCAAAATTCAATTAACATGTACCGTAAAACTTTTTCTTTTAAGTAATGGTTAAAAAAATAAAAAAATTACCATCTTTTGAGCAAAATGTGGGACTTTTTTTCAATTAGAACTTTAGAAGTGAAATAATAGCACGATTTGCAAAATGACTTTTTGTACCTAAAATAATATTTCACCATTATAATTTCATTCGTAGTTATAAAAACTGAACCGAACCTGCTAGTTCGACAAAAAAATCGGTGAACCGAACCCTAAGTCGGTTCTAAAATGCCTAAGCTAAGTTTCAAATCAAGAGTCTTTGAATACAACACCTCCTAATTGTGACTCAATCATCATGCTTCTTATCATTATATGTGACAAATACTAATTATATAGTGAACAATGTGCAAAAGAGCCCCTACCAGCATCTATCGAAGAAGCTCTTGCCACCCTACACTAGAGAGTAGCAATGGAAGAAGAATACTCAACCCACCTGGCGTTTGGTGGATCCGCCGACTCACTCAGCTCCCATAGGTTGTAATGGGTGTTCAGAGTGAAAAGAAATCATGACAGTAGCATCCAGAAATACAAGGCCAAGCTTGTGGCGAAGGGGTTTCACCAAAAGCAAAGGGTTGATTATGACCAAATATTTAGCCCATTGAATGGTTAGGCCTTCAATGGTCAGGGTCATGTTGAGCATTTCACTTGCAAAAGGGTGAAAAATTCGCTCGTTCGACTTCAACAATGCGTTCTTAAATGGTGATCTCTATGAAAAAGTTTTTATGAAACAACCAGAGGGCTTTGTATCCCCTAACAGTCTGCAAGTTTGCAAGCTCCAAAGATCTCTCTATGGACTCAAACAAGCTCCAAGGGCGTGGTTTACAAAACTAAGTGTTGCCCTTCATCAATCTGGCTTCACAAGCACAAAATCTTATGTGTCCCTGTTCACAAAGCTCACAGCAACCTCTGCCACCTACATCCTTGTCTATGTGAATGACATTTTAGTAACTGGTACCTCTGAAAGTAAAATTGCAGCAATTATGGCACAACTACACAACACATTCTCCTTAAAAGATCTTGGTGAAGTACACTATTTTCTTGGAATTGAAATTTGCAAAAGCTCCACAGGGACTGTCACACTGAAGCAGACCAAATACATTAAGGAACTTCTAAAGAAAGCTGATATGAACAATGCAAAATCAATACCAACCCCTATGACCTCATCCCTAAAACTCTCTGCCTTTGGTGACACTGCCTTCAACAACCCCACACTATACAGATCCATTGTTGGTGGCCTTCAGTATGCCACAATCACCAGACTAAAAATCTCTTTCTCTGTGAACAAAGTAGCTCAATTTCTTCACAACTCTCTTGAATCCCACTAGAAAGCTGTAAAGCGATTCTCAAGTATCTAGCAGGCACCTTACAACATGGGCTAAGGTTCAACAAGTTCACCAACTTCATAATATATGGGTTTTGTGACTCTGATTGGGCCAGTGATGTTGATGACCGGAAGTCGACAAATGGTTATGCAATTTACCTGGGTTCAAACTTAGTGTTCTGGGCAAGTAGAAAACAAATTGCAGTCTCAAAAAGCAGCACTGAAGCAGAATTCAAAGGCATCTTAGATGCAGTAACTGAGATTATCTGGCTACAAAATTTGCTGGGTGAAATCGAAGTCCCTTGTTCTACCAAACCCATAGTCTATTGTGACAATCAAAGTACTGTTTTATTGTCACTCAACCCAATCCTACACAATAAATCCAAATATTTTGCACTAAGTCAGTCCTTTGTCAGAGATTATGTCACCAAAAAAATTTTGTGCAACATATCCTAGCTCGGGATCAACTGGCAGATACACTGACAAAGCCTCTTTCAGCAGCAGCTTTCCTCAAGTTCAGGGACTTGTTAAGAGTGTTTGAAGCAGCACTTTAATGCAACTACTTAGAGCAACAACAGCTGAGCAACCCTTGGTTTCAGGAGGCAGTAAATGTGCACAAGTAAACCACTCTAGAGAACAAAAGCAGTTAGAAAAGTGTTAAGCTGCCAATGATAGCTCAGCAGTTAGTTAACAATTCAGTTAGTTACATCAGGAAAATTCTCTGGTATGGATCATATGAAACATCCATACATATGGATTTGTTGTGGCAGTTAGCATGTTGCGATGCATAGCTTCCTTTTTCTGTGGTATATAGAGAATTGCGCACCTAAAAGACTGGCAGCGCGGGTTGTAGCAGGTCGTAGTAGATGGTTAGCAGAGCATGTCGACGGTATACATTAGGAAGATTAATGTGTGTGTGTGATTATGATTTTTTGGAAAGTGGGCTAAAATTATTTAGGCTTGTAATTGTTTGAGCTTCTTTAGGGTTCATGGGATTTTTGGTTTCTTATAATAGTTTGAGGAAAAGGAAATGTGATGAAGGAAAAAAAAGCGTTATGAGAATCTTTATTTTTATTCTAAATAAATGTATATTATATTAATCATATAAAGTTGAATGGTTTTTTTATTCCGATCTTTGAGTGTGAGTGGTATTTTTCAGGATGTTAAAGAACATTTAATGCTATAATTGAGTTTTAACTTTTAAGAAATCTTTAATGATTTAATGATAAGGTGTGTAAGTGCTGATGCATTCTAATTTTCTTAAATTTTTTTTTGTTTTAGACCTGTTTCGGCAAGGACACCCGCAGTGACGGACCCAGAAAATTTTAGGAGTGGGGACAAAAATATATACACTAAAATAAAATTTGTTAAACATTAATAATTATATATGGAAATATAAAAATTTAAAAAAGTTAGTGAACACTTTTATTCTTAAAATACTATTCATTATATATAATTTATAAAAAATATTTTTTTATTTCTAAAACTTGAACTTAAAATATTTTAATTAAATTATAGAAAATTTGTCATCCTAACTTATTTTTTATACACATTTAATAATAAAAAACTGAATTAATTAGCACGTTAACGACTAATGGTACACTAGTATTTATAATTTGAAACTAGAATTATATATAAATACTAGAAAAATTAAATTTGTATATAAAAAGTATGTTTATATAAAATAATAAAAACATAATTTACAATTTTTTTCTTTCTTTCTTTTTAAAATAATTAAATTTATTATATATTTTTTAATTTAATTTTAATATAATGTTAGATAAAAAATTTTATGTATCTATTTAATTATGTATTGTAATTTAAATATTTTTTTATTATTATATTTAAAAATAAAAAATATATTCTAAATTAGTAAATTAATCAATTCATTTTAAAATTTTATATGCAACATAGGTACATATAATAGAACAAAAGATATAAAACAAGTAATTAGGATGAATAAATTGAGAATAAAATAAAATATATAAATTCATGAAGAGAATAAAAAAATAGATTAATACCTAAAATATAATTGTTTGAATTAAAATTTGCAATTGAAAATATCAAAAAGAGAAACAATGAAATTGAAAGATACATAGAGTCATAGAGAGTTATATAAAACAAAATAGAGAATTTAAAATTTACCTTTTGATGAAGAGAAGATGACCACTAGACAAAGAAAAGAAAAAAAAGGTTGAAAATATGAAACTAAGAAAAGGGTTTAAGAGAATAAATGAGTGACGGCTGGGATTTAAAAACAGAAGAAGACTAAATTTAATTAGGTTAACTAATAATCAAAATCATAAAAAGATAAAAATGGGCTTAGACTTTTAATAATTGGGCTTAATTTATTTGTAGTGGGGTCATTTAAAATTTAAAACGGGGGCATATATATATATGGTTAAAAAAAATCAAATGACACTGGGGGCAAGTGCCCCCTCATTCATAAGTATGGGTCCGTGCCTGGACACACGTCTCCGCGTTATAGGTTGGATTCCACCTGCTGTTGGGAGGAGAGACCTGGTCGGCAGCGGGAAATGCCTTGCTTGAACACGAACCGAGCGGGGTACCTGCAAAAAGGACTCCGACGCTCAAGTTAGAGGAGAGTAAAAAATATCAATATTCAAATATGAGCGTGAGATGTAAGTATTGAGGTGTTCAGGTGTTGCTACTTGAGCTGAGGTTCATTGGTTTAGAGGTTTCCGCTTTATAGGTCTATGGGCGGTTTCCATTAGATGATTTGCTGGAGTGAATCTCGGCTTATACCGAGATTCTTGGTGATTATTATTGTGACATGATTATCTGTTAGTTACTTGTTTGACGTGGCTAGTGTTATCCGAGATATAGGTTGGTAGTTCCGATTTATAGGGTACGGTACACAGCCCCCAAGCTCCGCTTGCTTGGGTTTTTTTTTTTTTTTTTTAGCAAGTTGAGCTTTTAAGACGGCCTATATCTCGGATTTATTTGCAGTCTTGTCAAGCCCCCAAGCTCAACTTTGCGCGTGTTTTTGAGAAGAAGAAAAGAAGAATTGTTAAATGATTTTTAAGAGTGGGGTTTTCCCATGTCTTTGGGGAAACGTGCTGCCATTATTTCGTTTAATGACTGAAACTGAAACGTTTGACTGAAGCTGAAACGGTTTTGACCCCTAGTGTTTCGCTTTTGGCTTTCCCACTTAGTTAGTGGGTTGTAATAGGTTGTTTTTGTTTCTTTGGGTTGCTTCGAGAAGTCATTCCTCTCTACTTTGGTTTACAAAATGACTTCTAAAGGTTAGATCTTTTACTTTTTCCATCTTCTACTCTTTCTTTGCATCTTGTCATATTTTTTGTTGTTTGTCTGAAATGGAAAAGGAAAAGTTGAAAGAGAAGCATAAGGTTGTTGAGGTTAAAGAAGATGACCCTTATCACTGGGTCCATGACGATGTTAACACCCGCGCCTCTTCGTACTGTAATTCTGATTCTCTTCAAGAGTTTCGTTCTATGAAGTTGACTAAGGATGGTTCCAATGTCGCTGTCGAGCTTCTCCCCTGCTCGAGTGAAGATAGGGTTTGTGAGCGAAGAGGGGATTGGGGGTATTTTTATATGTATACCCCCTGTTTCTCTGAACTGCATGTTAGGTTTCCTTTTACCTCTTTTGAATGTGACGTGTTGACTCAACTCAACTGTGCCCCTTCCCAACTTCACCCTAATTCTTGGGCATTTCTAAATGCGTATCAGTGCTTGATGTCTTTTCTTGAATATCCTCCCTCTCTTGGGGTTTTCTTTTCTTTGTTTCAATGTAAGGGGGTTCGGAAGGGTTTATGGGTTTGTTTGAGTAGTTTTCCTGGGCGATCTTTGTTTCTTCTTTACAAATCTTCTTTCAAGAACTTTAAATCTTTATTCGTGAAAGTCCGTTCTGTAGAAACATAATATCCGTTCTATCTTGATGACGAGTTGATATCCTCTTTACTGGTGTTCCGAGCCCATGCAAATTCTTGAGGCTTATAGGACGGATGAGGAGGACTTGGTTATTGACTTTTTATTGAAGAATTTTGCTGCTGGTGAATGTCTTTCAATCCCTGAGATATTGGGTTTTGAGAAAGATAATGATGGGGAGGGGTTGCAGAATTATATAGGTAATAAATGTCTGTATTTTCAATGTTAGTCTGATTTTGAGGATTTATCTTGTCTTGTTTTGTGTTTTGTTTACAGGAGGACGTCTTCCGCATCTGACTTCGTCTCGCCTTCAATCCTTCCTTGATAAGAAAAAGGAGAAGAGTGTGGGTGCTTCTGTGCTTTTCAAGGCCGGTGAGGATGGCGCTGCCTTTTCAACTGCGCAGCCAGTGTCTTCAAAGAGAAAAAGGGATGTGCCTAATGATTCGTTGGAAGTGGTTTCTGCGGAGTGTAAGGCTGTTGCCGAGGTTTTATCATCTGTTTTTGATCGTCAGCGAAAACTTCATGGTTTCATCCCTGGGGCGAATGCTCATTCCCTGTGGACTGGTCAATTTCCCCTGGCTGAGCTTTCTGATAGGGTGTCGCAGTACCCTGGGGATATGATGCTCACTCGTCGCGCTGGCTTAGAAGCTTTAGGGAAATATGTCCAAGTAAGCTTTCCTTCCTTCTTCTCCTCTTCTTTCTTCTCCTCTTTTTGTTTTGTTTTTTATGCTTGTTATTGGTAGGTTGTTGCTGCTCGTTTATTGTGTGTTGGTCGTACGACCGAGTTGCTAGGAGCTGGGCAGGTTGATGCTGAGAAGTTTGCTACCTTGGAGCGCTTAGTTAAGGAGAAGGAGGGGGTTATCATTGACTTGGCTGCTAAGATGAAGGAGAAAGAGGATGTTGCCGCTGATGTTGCTTTGAAGTTGAATGAGAAAGAACGAGAAGTTACTCGTCTTCAGGATCAGATCAGATTCCTTCAAGCTGAGATAAGGGAGAACGATAAGACCAAAGGAGAGATGACTGCTCGTATTCATGAGCTTGAGGATCAAGGCATTGAGATGTTTACCTTGGGTTTCGACCGAGCTGTTTCTCAGTTATCAATATTTGCCCCTGAGTTCGACGTTCGTCAACTTGATGTGACGAAAATTGTAATTAATGGAAAGCTTGTTCAGGACGAGGTTAATGAGGATCATGATGAAAATGTTCCCCCTCTTTGAATATCCATCTTGTAGAGTAAATGGAACTTATGTTTTGTATTTTGTAAGTACTGATGTCGGTTTTGACATCCGACCTTTGATATTATCATTCCGAGCTTATGTCTCGGGTTTGTTTTGGTACATGTTTTAGTAATTCAGCTTTGATGTTTCTTGATTTGTTGGATTTTTTTTTGTAGAAAATAGATAGCATAATGATTGTATGATATTTGAAATTGTTCCTCATATTTGAGGGTTGTAGGATGGTCGGCCTCGTTAAAACCTACCCGAGTAAACCCTCCTTAGGTAAAAAACCTCGTGGTTAGGAAAAAGAGTACCTGGCCACCCTACTTGTTTACAGTGGTGTTATCAACTATAATAGTATTTTAATGACGAGATGTTCCATGTGTTTGGCATGGTTGTCCCGTTCAAAGTTTCTAAGCGATAGGCTCCTTTGCTGATTACTTTAGCGATTCGGAAAGGTCCTTCCCATGTTTGTGCTAGTTTTCCGTGGCCTGGTGGTCTTCGGACTTCTTCTAGTTGTCTGAGAACTAAGTCTCCTTCTTCAAGTGTTCTTCGTCTGACTTTCTTATTGTATTGACGTTTCATGGCTAATTGCATCGATCTTTGCCTTAGCTCTATTAGATGACGTTCTTCGTCAATGACATCAAGCTCGGTGCGCCGAGCTTGTTTGTTAGTGTCTTCACTGAAATGTTCGGTTCGCGTTGATCCTTGGCCGAGTTCTAGGGGGATCATGCATTCAGCTCCGTACACTAAGCGGAAGGGGCTCTCCTTTGTTGTTGATTGTGGAGTTGTGTTATAGCTCCACAATATTTCTGGTATGAGCTCGGCCCAGTAGCCTTTGGCCTCGGTCAATTTCTTCTTAAGAGCCTGCAAAATTACTTTATTAGCTGCCTCTGCGAGCCCGTTAGTTTGTGGGTGCTCGACAGAGGAAAAATGGTGTCTGATGTTCATACTAGTTAAGAAAGTAGCGACTTTTTTATCAGTAAATTGCCTACCGTTATCAGAAACAATTTCTCTTGGTAAACCATATCTACAAATGATAAATTTCCAAATAAACTTTTGTACCTTGTCTGAGGTTATTTTTGCGAGTGGCTGTGCTTCTATCCACTTTGTGAAATAATCGACAGCTACTAGAAGAAATTTTACCTGCCCTGGTGATATGGGGAATGGTCCGAGGATGTCCATGCCCCATTTGTGGAATGGCCAGCTGACGTTGGTCACGTGTAATGTTTCTGCCAGACTGTGCATTAATGGCGAGCACTTCTGGCATGATTCACATTTCCTGACCTTGTTTATGCAGTCCGACCTTAAAGTCGGCCAATAATACCCTGCACGTAAGATTTTTGCTGTTAAGCTTCTGCTTCCGATGTGGTGTCCACAGATGCCTTCGTGAACCTCATCCATTGTTATTCTGGTATCATCTCCTGCTAGGCATTTGAGTAGTGGTCGGGAGAAACCACGCTTGTATAGGTCGTTCCCAATTAAGGTAAACTGGGTTGCTTTCCTTCTAAAAGATCTCGGATCTCCTTCTGGTATGACCCCTGTCTTCAAGTAGTGTATTATTGGAGTTCGCCAATCTTCTTCCTCTGACAAATTCAGAACATACTGCATATCTAGACTTGGTTTTGTTAGTGTGAGGTGTGTCAAATTCTCTGGTTGTTGATCTTCTCTGTATGTTGCTAGTTTTGATAATATGTCAGCTCTGCAGTTTTGTTCTCGTGGTATATGTGTGATTTCGAACTTTTGGAAGTTTTTTATTATGTTTTTAACAATATGTAGATATTTTTCTAGGAGGGGATCTTTAGTTTGGAAATTACCTGTCACCTGTTGGACTACGAGCAAAGAATCGCAATATACCTATAAGCTCGGCACTTGGATTTCCTTTGCGAGCTTAAGTCCTGCTAGTAATGCCTCGTATTCTGCTTGGTTATTTGTTGCTTGGAACTGAAATTTGATTGACTGTTCTGCATGTACTCCTTGTTTATCTTTTAGTAGTATTCCTGCACCACATCCGTTGTCATTGGACGCTCCATCTACGTACAATTTCCATGATTTTGGTTCTTCTTCATTTGTAAATTCTGAGATAAAGTCGGCCAAGGCTTGGGCCTGTGGGGATCCTCTGGATTGATAAGTGATGTCGAATTCTGAGAGTTCGACTGACCACTTTGTCAGCCTTCCGCCTAAGTCGGGTTTGGCTAAAACTTGCCGGAGTGGTTGATTAGTCCGAACTATAATTCGGTATTCCTGAAAGTAGTGGCGCAGCCTCCTAGCTGTGATAATTAACCTAAATGCTAGTTTTTCAATCATCGGGTATCTTGTTTCTGCACCATGTAGGACCTTACTTATGAAGTATACTGGGTGTTGTTCTTTGTCATCTGTTACAAGTACTGAACTGATTGTGTTAGTTGAAATTGAAAGAAATAGGTGTAGAGGTTTACCTTGCTCTGGTTTTTTCAATATTGGCGGCGATCCTAAGGTGTTTTTGAATTTTGTGAAGGCTTCTTCACATTCCTTCGTCCAAGTAAATTGATCCGACTTCTTTAAGGTATTAAAGAAGTGATGTGACTTTTCTGCTGCTGCTGGTAAGAAACGAGAAAGAGCTGCTAACCGTCCTGTGAGTTGCTGGACTTCCTTCTTGTTCCGAGGAGACTGCATGTTGATTACTGCAAGACATTTGTCGGGGTTTGCCTCTATCCCTTTGTTTGTTAGTAAGAAGCCAAGGAACTTGCCTCCTTTGACTCCAAAAGCGCACTTGTCTGGATTCAGCCGCATATTATGCTTTCTGAGTTGTCCGAATATCTCGTTCAGGTCGTGCTTGTGCTGTTCTTCAGAGGTCGACTTTACGACCATGTCATCTACATATATTTCGATATTTCTCCCAATTTGATTTTTGAAGACTTTGTCCATTAGCCGTTGATATGTTGCCCCCGCGTTCTTTAACCCGAAGGGCATGACCTTGTAGCAGAAATTTCCTTGATCCGTGACGAATGCCATTTTTTCTTCGTCTTCTAGGTGCATGAGAATTTGATTGTAGCCTGAATAGGCATCCATAAAGCTAAGTACTGGAAAACCCGAGGTGTTATCCACCAATCTGTCTATGTTGGGGAGTGGGTAGCCATCCTTAGGGCACGCTTTGTTTAAGTCGGTAAAGTCCACGCACATGCGCCACTTTCCCGAGCTTTTCCTCACCATTACGATGTTTGCCAACCATGCTGAGAATCGGAGTTCTCGGATAAAGCCTGCTTCCAATAGTTTTTTGGTTTCCACCTCGGCTGCCTTTCTTCTTTCATCTCCCAGATTCCTCTTCTTTTGTCGTATAGGTCGGGCGCTAGGGTTGACGGGCAGCTTATGGCAGATGAAGTTAGGATCAATACCGGGCATGTCTGCCGGTGTCCATGCGAAAAGATCGGCATTTGTCTTTAGTATTGTGACAAGGTCGGCCTTATGATCTGCAATGAAAGCGGAACCTATGTTAGTAAATCGTTGATTCTCATCACCTAATTTTACCTTTTCAAGGTCGTCCATGGGTGTGGGACGACTGTTGTCATTTCGAGGGTCCAATTCCGCCAGAGTTGGTATGTCCTCGGAATTGTATACAGTGTGAATCCGAGGCATTTCTTCCTTTTTTACTGCTTTGAGGCTTGCGTTGTAGCATTGTCTTGCTTCCTTGTGGTCAGCATATACTGTCCCTACGACATTGTTCTGCAAAGGAAATTTCACACAAAAATGAACAGTTGAAACAATGGCTCCAAAAGCGTTAAGTGATGGACGCCCTAGAATGATATTATAAGGGCTGGGACAGTCGACTACTAGGAATTGGATGTCAAGTGTTTTGTTGTATGGAGGTTCTCCAATTGTTGTTCTTATCCAGATATACCCGGATACCGAAACCTTTTCCCCGGAGAACCCTACCAATTCTCCGGGTGATGGCTGTAGTGCGTTGTCACTAAAGTGCATCTTTTTGAAGGTTGAATAGAAAAGGACGTCGGCACTGCTTCCTGGGTCGAGTAGGACCTTCTTTACTGTTAATTCTCCCATGTGAATTGAGATAACAACTGGGTCATCTAAGTTCAGACAGGTTGATTTGAAGTCGGCCGTGCTGAAGTTGATGCGAGAGATCGGAGTTGATGTTTGTCGTTCTGGCTGAGATTCTTCCATTGCCATCATTGCTCGGTAACTTCTTTTTCTTGCCGAGGTAGTACTCCCCCCGCCAGCAAAGCCTCTTGAGATGTAGTTAATAATTCCTTTGGATGGGGGTGTTTCGACTTGTTTATGCCTGCTTTCTCTTTCTTCTCGTTGCTTTCTTGTTGAGACGTATTTGTCTAGGAGTCCTTGTCTGGCCAGCCTCTCCAGCAGATCTTTTGCCACGATGCACTCATCTGTTGTATGACCGAACTTTTGGTGAAAGGCGCAGTGCTTGCTTTTATCGACATATTTCTGATCTTGGTACGATCCTGCCCGGACTGGTGGTTTGATGAATTTATTGTGCAGAATTTCTTTGATTATGTCTTCCCTCCTTGTGTTGAATTTTGTATATGTGTCAAATTTTGGTGCTAATTTGAATGGTTTTCTGATGTCTTTGCTTGAGGGCCATTGAGGCCTTTCTTCTTCTTTTTTGGTTGGCTTCTCGCTCTTTCGTGCTTCCCTGAGTTCTTCAATTTCAATCTGATCCTGAGCTTTTTCTCGGAATTCTTCCAGCGTTTTCGGTTTTGCTACTGCTATGGCCTCTTGGAACTTTCCAGGGCGGATACCACTTTTGATGGCGTGCAGCTGTACTTCGGGGTTAAGGTCGGGGATTTGCATGGCCGCCTCTGTGAACCGCATCATGTACTCCTTTAGGCTTTCGTGTTGTCCTTGTTTGATCGTGCTAAGATAGTCCGAGTCTCGTACGTAAATTTTAGATGCTGCGAAATGGTTTATGAATAGTTTAGCGAACTCGTCAAAGCTCGTTATTGATCCTTCAGGTAAGTTAGAAAATTATAATAAAGCGGCTCCATCTAAAAAGGTAGGGAATGACCGACACAATATGGGATCGGAGTCGCTATTGAGAAACATCATTGATTCAAATTTTGTAACTTGGATTTTAGGATCTCCGATCCCCTTGTATGGCGTTAAAGTCATTGGGAGTGTAAAGCCCGTGGGCATTTTGAAACCCATTATCTCTGCTGAAAAGGGGTTTGTTCGTCGTCTCGTCGTTTTGGGATTGGTTTCTCCCATCTTCGCGTTTGACTCTGATTGATGTTCTTCGTGTTGGTCAGTATTTGCTTTCTTATTGGCCTTTTGCTCGTCGTTATCCTGTATGGCCTCCAGAAGCTCAGCCATTCGTTGGTTTTCCGCTAACAAGGCGGCATTTGCCGCCAACAGGTCGGCATTGTTTGGATTGGTCGAGGGTGTTGCCGAGCGATCCGTCATGGTTCCTGAAAAAAGAAAAAAGGGAAGAGGAAATATGGGGCCAATGTAGTGCTGTTAGCTCGAAAAAATAATCAGAAAACAAAGTGAGGCGCTTGGCCCCATGGTGGGCGCCAATGTTCCGGTAAGGACACACGTCTCCGCGTTATAGGTCGGATTCCGCCTGCTGTTGGGAGGAGAGACCTGGTCGGCAGCGGAAAATGCCTTGCTTGAACACGAACCGAGAGGGGTACCTGTAAAAAGGACTCCGACGCTCAAGTTAGAGGAGAATAAAAAATATCAATATTCAAATATGAGCGTGAGATGTAAGTATTGAAGTGTTGCTACTTGAGCTGAGGTTCATTGGTTTAGAGGTTTCCGCTTTATAGGTCTATGGGCGGTTTCCATTAGATGATTTGCTGGAGTGAATCTCGGCTTATACCGAGATTCTTGGTGATTATTATTATGACGTGATTATCTGTTAGTTACTTGTTTGACGTGGCTAGTGTTATCTGAGATATAGGTTGGTAGTTCCGATTTATAGGGTACGGTACAAGACCTGTATAATTTTTTACATTTTTTTAGTTTACATAAAATGTTTTTAAACTTTATAATGTTTTCTGTAAATATTATTATTATTATTATTATTATTATTATTATTATTATTATTATTTAATGAGCAGTAATTATTTATTTATCAATTGTATGATAATCACATGCTCGTCTAAGAGTTACTCATATATATATATATATATATATATATATATATATATATATATATATATATATATATATATATATATATATATATATATATATATATATATCTGTTTTTTCGCGTGATTTTCAGCTTTTGTAACTAATCTGATATTATTATAATATAGATTTTGCTATTAAAAATCATTAATCTCGTACCAATTATTAGTTTTATTACAATAATACTGTTAATAATTCATGTCAAATTTAATCATAATTTTTACATAATTAAAACTTACCATTTATCATTTTCTATTTAAAGAATAAATAGATAATAAAAATAGATCTTCTCAATTATTTTATGAAGTGTGATATTTTATTTTATATTTTTTAAGTGAGATAAAAAAATTAAAAATATTAAATAATATAAAATTATACTTTACAAAAAAATAAAAATATCTATTTTTCTATAATTAACAACCTAACTAATACTTAACTAATCTTTACCTAATTCTTTTAGGAATAAAATGTGCTTTATTTTCTACCCTTTTGATCATTTTCATGTCGCTAATGCTCGCCATAAGAGTGGCATATTCCATAATATTGGTTCCATGAATCCTATCACATTATTTCCGTGGACAAGAAAAAAAGGGGTCCACCCTACATCCTCATCAAAGGAGATAGTGATGAGATCCTCTATGCGGAGGCTAAATCAAAAACCAAAGCCTATTATATAATCGTGTTTATTTGGATGTTATTAAATTAATAATTTTTTTTAGAGTAAAGTATTGTTTTTGTCCCAACGTTTGGGGTAAATTCTATTTGTGTCTCTAACGTTTAAATCGTCATATTTGTATCCCTAACGTTTGTAAAAGTGATTCAATGTTATCCTGCCGTCAATTACACATCATGAGCGCTTTAGTTTGAGTTTTAAAAATCTCTTATTGAAGTTAGAATACAAATGTCTGGGATAGAATCGATGATCTACTCCAAAAAATAGCTCATCAAATGTTGAAACTAATTCCTACAACATTTACATAATTCACTTTTCTAGGGACATAATTGAATCTAAACACAAATAGTGGGTATAATATTAAAATCTACCACATTCAAGTGAAACCTAATTGAGAATGAATACATTCAAGTGAGAATAATTGAAAAATATAATCCGATTTGTTAGTATAATTGATAGTAGGATAACATTGAATCACTTTTATAAACGTTAAGGATACAAATAGGACGATTTAAACGTTAGGGACACAAATAGGACTTACCCCAAACGTTGAGGACAAAAACAATACTTAACTCTTTTTTTTAATAAATTTTTTTAGTACATTTGAAAAATTTTAAAAAGTATTTGAAAAGTTATAATTTATATTTTTTTTAAAAATATTTTTTATATTATTATATTTAAATATAAGTAATAAAAAATATTCTTTTATATAAAATATTTAAATATAAAATTATTTTTATTCTTTTAAAATATATTTTTTAAAATAATTAAAAAATATATATTTTAAAGTTTACTCAAACAAATCTATTGTGCCATGACACCATATCGACACGTGGTGCCGATCTACCATAGGTTGTCTCCACTGCATACGAAAACGTTGTGTTCGCATGGGACCAAACCAAAGTTGGTTTCTTCGACCATGAAATGATCAAAGAGATGTTCTTGAAATCATGTAGTGGAGGATTTGATGTTGTTGAGTTGAATCCATCCATGTGTTGTGTGGTATAGGAGGTTAAATATAGAGTGATCAAACCCGGTATGTGGTAATTCTTTTGAAGGATTATTAGGTTTCAAACAAAAAAATTACTCCTTTTTATTTTTAATATTTAAATTTGTGAGACTGATTAGTTTTTTTGTCAATAAATTTTTTTTAAAACATATTTATATGACACGTTAATCACTAATATGTTCTCTATTTAATTTTTATAAATAAAAATAGTTTAAAAATTATTAATATTTTTTAGTTTTACACAATAAATTTAGCTAATGTATTTGAAAAAGAATAATAAAAAATAAAAATAAAAACTAAACGACCAAGATAATTATTCTTAAAAGACAACAAAGACTCCCAATAAAAAAGAATTTATTAATCGTAGTTGATTCTCAATGGATAAATCAACCATTTAATATGCTATATAGGCTTACTCCGTTAATACAACTAGAAAATATTGACAAATGAGCTAACTAGTCTCATCAAAATAAAGATCATAAATTGAAAAATGTATTTTTTTTAATTGATGACCTCGTTGTCTTTTGAAATAATTGTCAAGAGCCATTTAATTTTTTTTTTCTCTTAAACATGTCAAGGGATGAAAAATAGGCTTTTAACACCATTCTTAGATAGATATCCCTAATTAATTACTTTTGGTTTTCTGGGATTGCTTATTAATTACGTTTATCATATATAACCAAATATGTCATCATAAGGGATCAAGGTCTTATTATATAAATAACAATAGTATTAGAGACACAGTCATATGATGCTGATCTAAATATCCAGCAGACATCATAGAATAGGTTATACAATGTTTACATATCCATTGACATAACAAAAAAAATGCAAATTTTTTTCAGCTTCTTAACCTGTGTTTTGCATGCCAACAGCAATACCCTTCATTGTCAAGATAAGTGTGTCCTCCAAACCAGGAGCATACTCACTTTTTGGGTTGAGTTTCACAAGTTCTGCAGCTGGCTTGCTTGATTCCATGAATTCCTTTGACAAATGTGGCCTTAACTTGACATGGTAGTCGGGGTCGCGGATTCTCTTCAACGTGTAGGCTTGTAACACATTCAGGGTTGTGATGAGTCGCGAAGACGAAGCCTTTGCTTCAAGTAGGGGTCACCTTCAAAAAGATCCCTGTGCCCATCAACCGACAATATACCTTCATTGTGCCTTAAATTTGAGGTGACTTCAAGTGAACGCACAATTTCGTCGACATCTTCAGCACTCGCCACGTCTTCTGATGTGATATCAGGGGATTGGTTCTGTCCCATGGGAAATTCATCATGCTACAGAGAAAGCTTAGCTACAGAGCACAATTTGAGTTATTGATTCTTGCTCAACATTATTATGTAGCACCCTCTATATAGCAAGAGTCCATAGTTCTTGTACAAAAAGCTCCAACTTAAAAATGATACAATAAGAAAAAGCATAGCAGACACAATGAAAAGTTTACTTGTGAGATTTGCAAGTCCAACATCAGTAATCTGTCGGGCGTCCAGATTAAGTGATTTAAGATTTGTCAGTCCTGATAGTCTTTTCAGGCTTCAAATCTTCCAGTTTGTGTAAACCTGTATAAAAGTCGGAACCATATATAATCAACAAATGCATCAAATGGAAATGTACAAGGATAAGAGAAGAGTAAACAAACAAAACTCAAATGACAACATGTTTTTTCAAATAAAAAAAAAGAAAAAAGAAAAACAAATTAATGACTGTATGATAAAGTACATATTGTCAAATATTTTTTACTAACAGCTGGCAACTGAAAAATAGCAAACTTAGTTACAGAACTTCTTGCAGTCAAATCAATAGCACCCTGAAATTAATCAGCAAGAAACCAAAACTAAAAACCTGAACAATAGAACACCTTGATCGAGGATTTTTTTTTTAAAAAGCATAAAGAAAAAGAAAAAAGGTGACAATGCAATAACGACTTATGTACCACCTTGTGGTCATAGAGCATTTGCTCGTGAAGAATACAACCAACAAGTTTATAAACAACACAATAATTTGACCGGGTTTGAATTTTTATTTAATAAGATTTTTTCCATGTACCTGATATATGATGCAGCCCGCTGGAACCAATTTCAGTGTCTGACAACACTAGACTTCTCAAGAGAGTGAGGCCTGAATGAACAAATAACTGTTAATATAAAGTTAATCCAAAGCTACATTTGGTAAACACCACAAATTTAATAGTAAACCTGTCAAATTGGCAAGCCCTTCATCGCCTATTTTGCAGGAATCCAAATTTAAATACTCCAAATTTACTAAACTTGGACCCAGAAAATA
The DNA here is from genome assembly GCF_003086295.3 of Arachis hypogaea. Lineage (NCBI taxonomy): Eukaryota > Viridiplantae > Streptophyta > Magnoliopsida > Fabales > Fabaceae > Arachis > Arachis hypogaea. Next base: position 142,884,025 of record NC_092038.1, read on the forward strand.
AATAAATGAGGATATGAAGGATAACTGGAAAATTCAAAATAAACTAGCAGCGCATGCATGGTGTAAATTAAGGACATGGTCTTTTCTTCACATTCTGAATTTTTGTAACAGTAATTCTGAAATAGCATAAATTCAGAAAATGTATTGTTGAGAAAAATATACTCAGAAGCAGCATGTGGAAAAGACAGTCACCATAACAAAAGGCAGAGAAATTAGAAGCACCTTTCAGATGTACTAAACAGGCATCTGTGATCCTGTTAAATGCCAGACTTAGCCTCTTCAAGGTTTTAAGACCTACAGAAAATTGTAAGCAGACTGTTAAACCATGAATTCATATTTTCATCATTAGAGCTACAAGTACAAACTTGGCAGAGGAAGTCCTCAAGTTTGGTCATTAGAAAACAGAATCAGTCTTACTAGAGAGGTTCTCAAATTCTTCATCAGAAAGACAGCACCTGTTGAGATTTAAAGATTCCAGGGCTGCTAAGGCTGTAGCAGAAACAAAAATATAATTGAATGTCAAGTAAAATTCAGAATTGTCTTTGCATCATCTCTTTTTCAAAAATATTTTCATCATCTCTTTTTATTATGTGGAATAGAAATAGATTGGATAGTTTTGCTCCTAGAATGGCACTTGGAATCCTTACTTATTTGTGCTTTGTATGGAAAGACTTGCTTGCTATATATCTCATAAGGTGGTCAAGGGTGTGTGAAAACCAGTTTCTGTCACTAGGGCTGTGTTTGTTTACAGAGACAGGACACTGAGACACAAAATCGTGTTTGACAAATGACACATGGACAGAGACAATGTGTCCAGAGACACTGAATTAGTGTATTTTGTGTCCATCCTGACAGGAAAGACACAAAGATACTAACAAAGAACACAACTTATTTTTCATTTTTTCTTTCATTATTCTTGTTAATTTTTTATAATTATATTTTTTATTATTATATTTTTCATCTCAAATTCTTTGAATGAAAAAAAAATGAGAATAAATTAGATTTTCATTATTTGTCTGTTAGTGTCTTGTCTTGTCCTGTTCTCAGAAACAAACACAGCCTAGGGGTGGCCCAAAATGTTCTCATTTGATGTTTGCAGATGATCTCTTACTTTTCTGTCAGGCTACAAAGATTCAGGTCCAAATGGTCATGCATTCTCTTAACATTTTTTTCAAAACATCTGGCATGAAAGTAAATCTTGAAAAGTATAAAACTTTTTGTTCTAAAAATGTGACTGCTCGTAGAAGAGATATTTTTACTAGTGTTTCTTCAATACGTTTTGCTTTGGACTTAGGAAGATATCTTGGAGTTAACCTTAATCATTCCCGTACTAGTAGGGCTTCTTTTCATTCGCTGATTGAAAAGGTGAGGGGAAGATTAGCTAATTGAAAAGGAAGGCTTCTAAATAAAATAGGAAGACTTTGGTTGATCAATTCTGTTGCAGCATCCATTCCTATCTATCATATGCAAGTATTTTTTTTTTCCAAATTGGGTATGCGATAAATTGTCTTCTAAGATGAGACAGTTCCTTTGGAAGGGTCAAGTTGATGGTAGAGGTCTTTCTCTTGTTAATTAGAGGACCGTGGTCACACCAAAGAAATTTGGTGGCCTGGGTGTTAGAGATCCTGCGTGTATTAATATATCTTTACTTGGTAAATTGGTTTGACAACTTTTTCATTGTCAGGACAAGCCTTGGGTTGCTCTTTTGAGGGCAAAGTATCTGAGAAATGAGGGAGTTTTAGATGGCCCTGTCCCTTGCAACGCTTCTCATGTTTGGAAAAGTATCTCAAAGGCCTTTGGTGCTCTTAAGGATGCCTTCTCTTGGTGTGTTGGGTCACTTAATCAATCTTTTTGGTTTGACAATTGGAGTATTGAGGGCCCACTTGCTTAAGATATCTCTTTTGTACATATATCTGACTCTGATTTAACTATTAGAGACGTTTGGAAAGATGGTAAATGAAATTTCCACAATGTTTTCTCTAACATTCCAGAAGCTGTCAAACAGCGTTTGAATGCTTATAATCCGGATTTAAATGCTGGAGAGAGTTCGGGTTGATCGTGGGGTGTGGCATCTTCTAGACTCTACTCAACTTGGAGTGGATATAGTTGGCTAGCCAAAAGAAAGTTTGACTGAAATGAGCGTGATAATTGGTTGTGAGTATGGCGACTGCATATTCTTGAGAAGTACAAGGTCTTGATTTGGCTCAGTCTTCATAACTCTATTCTTACGGTAGAGTTTCGTTTGGGTGGTGGCTTAGCTTTATCTAACACTTGCCATCAGTGTCAGAATGGTTTTGAATCCATTCTTCATTGTCTTCGGAAGTGTCCTAGTGCCAAGGAGGTCTGGAACCTTTTAGGTCTATATTCAGATAACTCGGATTTACGTGATTGGCTCTATAGAGGTACAAGGAATGAAGATGTTTTTCTTTTCTTTTCGACCATCTGGTGGATTTGGAGAAGCAGGAATCATTCTGTGCATAGATAGATTATTATTTTTAGGATAAACCAACAAAAATGTATTCGAATAATTTTGTTGTTAATAAAAATGTACTCGAATTTTGTAATCAACGAAAATATTCTGAAATAATTTAAAAATGTGACAAAAATACTCAACATTAAATATGTATTCTTAAAAAATACTTTAGAGATTAAATTTTGATGCATGATTTTGCAAACATGATTAGAAAAATAAGATACTTTTATTCTTAAAATTTAGTGATTTTTTGCTAAGTGTATATATATATATATATATATATATATATATATATATATATATATATATATATATATATATATATATATTTTTGTCAACAATCAATAATATTTTTAAAAAATCACAAAAATATATATACTTAGCGAAAAATCACTAAATTTTAAGAATAATAATATCTCATTTTTTTTATTTATGCTTACAAAAAATTGCATCAAAATTTAATTTCTAAATTATTTTTTAAGAAATACATATTTAATGTTAGATATTTTTATTGCATTTTAAAATTATTTGAAGACATTTATGTGGATAGTAAAATTTGAGTGCATTTTTGTGAAAGAAAAAATTATTTGAATGATATTTGGTAGTTTACCTTTAATTGTAATCCTCTTCATTATTATTGTTAAATATTATATTAATATTATCTTAGCTTGTATGGAATGAATTTCTATGAGGAGAAAAGCTTTTTATCCAATGTAGCCTTTTTTCCACAAGAAAAGCTACTTGGTCGTGTGTGTAATCAATCTATTGCATGTTTTGGAATGTATGAAGGTTATTGATCATAGCACTAATACAAATACTTAGTCCATTGTTTTCTTCTCTCTCTCTGCCCAATAGGAAGAAATTAAAGTGAAATTGTTGGTCAGACATATGAAAACAAAGACCAAGACTTCAAAGTTATGTTACAATAGACATAAAGCATCTGAGTAGATAACATGGCGAATTTTTGAGGTCATTAATTTTTTTTTTGGTTAAGTACGATTTTGGTTTTTGAGGTAGGGCTGAAATTTTATTTTATTCTCTGTTTTTTTTTTGTTACAAAATAATCCAAAAAATTTAACTTAATTTTAAAATCGTCCTGGACAAAAATACCCTTCTTCCTTTTTCTAAAATTAACCAAAATCAACCCGAAACAGAACAAAAGTTGAACTGAACCAGAACCCACCACCATTATCATCATAGTCATCATCATCATCTAAAGAAGAACAATGGATAATAAAATCATATATATATATATATATATATATATATATATATATATATATATATATATATATATATATATATATATATATATATATATATATATATATATATAAGAAGAAAAAAAACAACAACAATGATAATGAAATCATAAGAAGAACAAAAAAACTCGGAACCTACCACCATCACCCCCACTTAGAACTCAGAAAATCAGAACTCAGAAAATTAGAACAAAACTTAGAACTCAAAAAATCATCATCATCATCATCGTCATCATCATCAAAACTCAGAACCCAGAACTCAAAAAAACAAGAACCCAGAACTCAGACAAACAAAAAAAAATCATCATCATCATTATCGTCAAAACTCAGAACCATTAACAAAACTTAAAACTAAAATTCTTCCTCTTTCGTTAACAAAACTCAGAGGCAATTATAATAATCCAAAATTCCCAAATTCATCTTCAATTACAAGAACCAAAAATCCATAAATATAATTACCAAAACAAACGACGAGACGAGGTGCGATAGCGAGGAGGAGGTGCGGCGAGAGGAGGATGAAGGCGAGGTGACGACGTCGGCGAAAATAAGGAGCAGAAGCAGAAACGGCTCGCGGCGCGCGACGTTCTCCCTCACGGTGAAATCCAGCAGCGAGGACCGAATGACGAAAAGCAGTAACAGCGGCAGCAAAGAACAGTGCCGGCAAGGAGTAGCGGCAGTGTCCTTTTCGCTTCCCCTTCCCTTCCCTTCCCTTTCCTTCCCTTCCCTTCTCCCTCTTCTCCCTGAACCAAAACCCCACCCCCTCGCCTCCAGCTGATACCCTCCCCCTTCCCCTTTTAGGCTTTAACCCGTGGTTTTTTTTTTTTCTTTTTAGTTAAGGGTATTTTTGAAATAAAAATTAAAAATTTAGTAAAAAAGACGATTTTAAAATTAAGTTAAACTTTTAGAATCATTTTGTAGCAAAAAAAAAAGTCGAAAATAAAATAAATTTTCAACTTCTATTTTAAAACCAAAATCATACTTAACCATTTTTTTTATTTAAAATATTTTAAAATAAAAATATCAACAACAATGACACCACTAAATCAAATTTTTATCACATTCCAATTTGAATAGTGACCAGCATTAATATAATTGATCACAATACGAATATAATATACTAAAAATCAATTATCAAATTAATTATTTATATAAAATATATATAAAAACAAAAAATATAAACTAAAAATAATTTTAAAAAATTAATAAAATTTTAATTTATATGCAACTTTAAAAGGTTATATATTAATAATTTATATATCTTATAGTTTATATTAATTTTTTTAACATTAAAAGTATCAATAATAATTTTTTAAATATTAATAAATTAAAGGATAATTTTTAATAAATTTTTAAAAATTATTTATTATTCTATTTTGCCATTATAAATAAGAGAAAGGAGCTGAAGGTGGAAACATATACAAATGCAAACGTCACCAAAAAAAAAAATATACAAATGCAAACATGTCTCCAAACACAAACACTTACACTGGCATGGTTGTGCTTATATTTGTTCACCTTTATTGCCTGACATTACTAACGTCCTCTGAGTCTGAGTTAATTGAGTGCATTCCAAGTGAGCGCGAAGCACTTCTAAGATTCAAGCATCATCTCACTGACCCTACAAACAGGCTCTGTTCTTGGAATGCTTCCAATTCCAACTGCTGCCACTGGGATTATGTTGTTTGTAGTCATCTAACTTTCCACATCCTTCAGCTTCACCTCAACACTACTATACCATCAGAATATGATGAATATCCCTTTCCCATTGACTACTTCGCTTTCCAGAGGTCCAGGTTCAGTGGAGCGATAAATGATTCTCTTGTTGAATTGAAACATCTGAATTACTTGGACTTGAGCGGCAATAGTTTTGGAGGTATGCAATTTCCTACTTTCCTTTTTCGAATCACCTCCTTAACTCACCTTGACCTCTCTGATTCCGGATTTTATGGCAACATTCCTCATCAGATTGGAAATCTCTCTAATTTTCTCTATCTTGACCTCTCATATCATATTAATGGAATAATTCCACATCAAATTGGCAATCTCACTAATTTAGTCCATCTTGGCCTCCAAAGTTATTCTAATGAATCATTGATTGTTGAAAATGCTGATTGGCTTTTGGGTCTTACCTCCCTTGAATATCTTGATTTGAGTGGTGTTGACCAATCCAAATCATTTAATTGGCTACACACTATGCAAGCTCTCCCTGCTTTCTCTCAGCATTTCTGTTGCTCCCAAGTGGATATTTCAGTTGAACAAACTTGTTTCTCTTGCATGTTATCCAACCTGTTACTCTAATGATATTGATAGTCCAATTCCTGCTGGGATTCAAAACTTCACTTTGCTTGAAAATCTTGATTTGTCAGGCAATTCATTCTCATCCCATATACCAGATTGGTTATTCCGTCTTCATCGTCTCAAATCTTTGAACTTACGATAAAACCATCTGCCTGGGACTATTTCTAATACTTTGGGGAATTTGACTTCTCTTGTTACCCTTGATTTGGCATACAATCAATTTGAAGGAGCAATTCCAACTCTTTTGGGGAATTTGGGTTCCCTTGTTACCCTTGATTTGTCAGACAATCAGTTTGAAGGAGCAATACCATCCTCTTTTAGAAAGCTATGCAATTTGAGACACATCTCTTTCTCAAATCTCAAATGCAATCAACAACTTTCTGAAATCTTACAAATTCTCATCCCATGTGTTTCTCATGAACTCAAGACTCTTGTGGCTTCTACTTCTCAAATCTCAGGTCACCTCACCAATCAACTTGGAATGTTTCAAAATCTTGAAATGCTTGATCTCTCCAACAACAAGATTATTGGAGAACTTCCTCAATCATTCGCAAAGCTTTCCTCATTGAGATTTGTCGATTTCTCCAAAAATCAACTTGTTGGAAATCCATTTAAAATTCTTGCATCATTTACTAAATTGTTATATCTTGCCATAGATGACAATCATTTCAAGGGATTGTACATGAAGATGACCTTGCGAATTTCACTACTTTACGTGTGCTTTTAGGCTTTAGCATCAAGTAACAATTTCACTTCGAAAGTGCATCCCAGTTGGAAACCAAAATTTTTACTTTCTCACTTGAAAATGAGCTCGTGGAAGTTAGGTCCAAGCTTTCCATCATGGATTCGGTCACAAAATGATCTTGTATATTTGGATCTATCTAAGGCAGGGATTTCTGATTCCATTCCCATTTGGTTTTGGGAAACAAGTCATCATTATGATTATTTAAACTTCTCTCACAATCATATCCATGGCAAGCTCCCAAAAGAATCAAAGGAGATTTTCAAATCTTATGGAGCAGTTGATCTTAGCTCAAACCATCTTCATGGAAATTTACCCTTTGAGTGAGGATGTGGTTTGGCTAGATCTCTCACATAATTCATTTTATGGGTTATTAATGGATTTTCTTTGTCAAAAATCTGACAAACCAAAAAGCTTAGGAATCCTCAATCTTGCATCAAACAACTTATCTGGAAAAATTCCCAACTGTTGGAGGATGTGGCCATACCTAGTGGAGGTCAACTTAGAAAGCAACTATTTTATTGGAAGCTTGCCCCCTTCCATGGGCTCTTTATCAAGCCTACAATATTTGCGTATACCAAACAACACACTCTCTGGAAAATTTCCTGTCAGTTTAAAGGAAAACAAGGAGTTGATTTTGTTGGATCTTGGGGAAAATAACCTCACAGGGAATATTCCTAGATGAGTTGGAGAAAGCTTGGTAAATTTAAAATTTCTTCGGCTTCGATCCAATAATCTTTCAGGTAACATTCCCAACGGATTTTGTGAAATGAAGTTTCTCCAAGTTTTGGACCTTGCACTAAATCATTTGTCAGGCAATATACTAAATTGTTTGAACTATTTGAGTGCCATGATAAATAGTGCAAGTTCACCCTTCCAGGAAGACATGGCATATGCAAGGGATACTGTAAGCATGTCCCTATCTGTGAAAGGAATAGATGCTGAGTACAGCAGTATTCTCGGCTTAATGAAGAACATTGATCTTTCATCTAATAAATTGTCGGGGGGAATACCAATGGAAATCACAAACCTAATGTTAGGATTTGGTTGAATTAGTCCCACATTGCTTAGGATAGCAAATGGAGTGGGTGGCCTAGGCTATAAATATGAGGCTAAGTTCTCCATTTGTTTTTGCACCATTCAGAAACACTTTAAGCTTGTATCTGATTTTTCTTTTCCTCTGTACTTTTTATTAGAGAGTGTTGTGAGGTGTAGTTAGATATTTGCTTTGAGAGAGTGTGGGTGTACTGGGGTGCCGGTGAGAGAAATAAGTCTGTGTTGTAACAATTTTCACATAGTGATATTCTCTGGTTGTCATTTGACAACGACCGTGGTTTTTTTCTCCGGTAATTGGAGTTTCCACGTTAAATTCTTGTGTTGTGATTGTGTCTATTTTATTTCTCTATCAAAGGTGTTTTCTCAAGGGGAAATGGTGTATTATTCCCAACAAGTGGTATCAGAGCTTCGGTTCGGTGGGATTTATTCTTAGTATGCTCTGTGGTTGCAGCTTAGTCTGACCTTCCACATCAGAAAAGAATTTTATCCTGTGGCTTGAGGTTGATCTTTGGTTGCTGTTGTTGTTGCTAGAAGGCAGTGTGACACTGTGAGAGTGCTGTTTGGAAAGGTTCTGGCTAAGGAAAGACTTGGTATTTAAGTGTGTCCATTGTGACCCACCTCTCTTTCTTGGGGACCCTTCCTAGTGCACGGTTGAGTTATACTATTCCAGTATACGGTTGCAACAATGTCAGGATATTCAAGTGCTGTGAAGCTTGAAATAGAGAAATTTGATGGAAGAATCAATTTTGGCTTGTGGCAAATACAAGTCAAGGATGTGTTGATACAATCAGGTTTGCACAAGGCGTTGAAAGAGAAGATCTCTGGTATGAAGGATGAAGAATGGGAGGAACTAGATTTGAGAGCTGCAAGTGCTATTCGCCTGTGTTTGGCTAAGAATGTTCTTGCAAATGTGCAAGGAATGAAAACAGCCAAGGAACTTTGGGATAAACTCGAAGGGTTGTATCAGTCAAAGGGCATCTCAAATCGGTTGTTATTGAAGGAGCAGTTCCATAATCTACGCATTGATCACAATGTGAAAATCTCCGACCATCTTAGTGCTATCAATGGTATTGTCTCTGAATTAGAGGCAATTGGAGTGAAAATTGATAATGAAGATAAGGCACTGAGGCTCATATTGTCTCTTCCCTCTTCCTATGAGTATATCAAACCTGTTTTAATGTATGGGAAGGAAACTCTGAATTTTGAAGAAGTTGCCAGTAAGCTCATTACTGAAGAAAGAAGAATGAAAAATGAGGGTAGCACTTCATCAGATTTGGCGCTTGTAGCTAGAAGTGACAATTATGGAAAAGGAAATCATGGAAGGAGTGTAACATGCTGGAAATGTGGAAAGTCTGGGCATGTAAAGAGAAATTGTCCAGGTAATGCGGTTTCAGAAAAAGACTCTCAATCTGATACTTGCAATATTGCTCTCTCTATGAGAGAAGATGATATTCTCTAGAAGACAAGAAGTATCATCATGGTATTACCGCACTGCCATGGATAAGGATGAGTTGTGGCAATCGGGTCCACAATTGCACACGGGCATTGGTTGGCGTTGAGATGCAAGGTGTGTGGCGGAGTTAGGTCGATGGCTGAAGAACTTCCAGGAAAAGCCAATTTGGAAGTTGCACCATGAATTTTCAGCAAGGTTTCGATCTATACCAAGGTGAAATGCTTGGAGTGGTCTAATTCCAAGTGAGTATACTTTCATGGTGGAGTATGATAGTTCTCTGAACTATGATTGTCGGTATAGACAATGGCAGCAAAGAATTGTCGGTGTTGACAATGGAAGCTGAAGATGTGTGACTATTTCAATCAAGGTGGAGATTGTTAGGATTTAGTTGAATTAGTCCCACATTGCTTAGGATAGCAAATGAAGTGGGTGGCCTAGGCTATAAATATGAGGCTAAGTTCTCCATTTGTTTTTGCACCAGTCAGAAACACTTTAAGCTTGTATCTGATTTTTTTTCCTCTATACTCTTTATTAGAGAGTGTTGTGAGGTGTAGTTAGATATTTACTTTGAGAGAGTGTGGGTGTACTGGGGTGCCGGTGAGAGAAAGAAGTCTATGTGTTGTAACAATTTTCACATAGTGATATTCTCTGGTTGTCATTTGACAACGGCCGTGGTTTTTTTCTCCGGTAATTGGAGTTTTCACGTTAAATTCTTGTGTTGTGATTGTATCTATTTTATTTCTCTGTCAAAGGTGTTCTCTCAAGGGGAAATGGTGTATTATTCCCAATACCTAATTGGTCTGATTTATTTGTACTTGTCCAAGAATGAGTTAACTGGTCACATCCCTCAAAGTATTGGCAATATGGAGTCATTGGAATCCATTGATTTCTCTGGCAACCAACTCACAGGGGAGATCCCTCAAAGCATCACAAACTTGAACTTCCTGAACAAGCTAGACTTGTCCTACAATCACCTGGAAGGCAAAATCCCAACGGGCACTCAGTTGCAAAGCTTTGATGCATCCAGTTTTGTTGGCAACAAGCTATGTGGTCCACCATTGCTGCTCAACTGTACCATGGAGGGGGAAGTTCCTGATGATGATGCTAATGACAATGAAAAAGAGAGAAAGAATCATGGAGTGAAGTGGCTATTTGTGAGTGTGGCTTTTGGATTTATAGTGGGATTTTGGGGATTTGTCGGTCCACTGTTCATATTCAAATCATGGAGGTATGCCTATTACCGTTTCCTTGACGATGTGTGGTACAAACTTCAATCATGTATGCGACTTTATGTTTCTGATGTTTTAATTTTCTGGTGGAGCAATGCTAGGGGCCAGCAACTTTTGGGATTGATAGCCATCAAATAGCCATCAATGATGATTTAATGGTGTGAGATTTCATCCAATGGCTCACCTTTCTCTACTGGTTACATGCTGGCCAAAATTTAATAAAATTGTTGGTCCCCTAGACTTTTCTTTTCTGGTGTGGTTGGTTTTTCATTTGTGTGTAAGTGATGAGTTTGTAATGTTTTCTTTTTTTTTTTTTTTGCCCTTTTCTTGTAATAGTGGAAATAAAAATGAATATGCACTTGTCCTGCTTAGCTTGTTAAAATGTAATCCAGTTAGTATTGTTGTCGCTATAATAATAACAATGTGAATGATACTGTTGGGATTTAAAAAACATTAACAAATTTAAAAAACATGGTCTCTGATTTTCTGAGTTCTAAGTGGGGGTGGTGGTGGTAGGTTCTGAGTTTTTTTGTTCTTCTTATGATTTCATTATCATTGTTGTTATTTTTTTTCTTCTTATATATATATATTTATGATTTCATTATCTATTGTTCTTCTTTAGATGATGATGATGACTATGATGATAATGGTGGTGGGTTCTGGTTCAGTTCAGCTTTTGTTCTGTTTCGGGTTGATTTTGGTTAATTTTAGAAAAGGAAGAAGGGTATTTTTGTCCAGGACGATTTTAAAATTAAGTTAAATTTTTTGGATTATTTTGTAACAAAAAAAAAAAACAAAGAATAAAATAAAATTTCAGCCCTACCTCAAAAACCAAAATCATACTTAACCAAAAAAAAAAATTAATGACCTCAAAAAAATTCGCCATGTTATCTACTCAGATGCTTTATGTCTATTGTAACATAACTTTGAAGTCTTGGTCTTTGTTTTCGTATGTCTGACCAACAATTTCACTTTAATTTCTTCCTATTGGGCAGAGAGAGAAGAAAACAATGGACTAAGTATTTGTATTAGTGCTATGATCAATAACCTTCATACATTCCAAAACATGCAATAGATTGATTACACACACGACCAAGTAGCTTTTCTTGCGGAAAAAAGGCTACATTGGATAAAAAGCTTTTCTCCTCATAGAAATTCATTCCATACAAGCTAAGATAATATTAATATAATATTTAACAATAATAATGAAGAGGATTACAATTAAAGGTAAACTACCAAATATCATTCAAATAATTTTTTCTTTCACAAAAATGCACTCAAATTTTACTATCCACATAAATGTCTTTAAATAATTTTAAAATGCAATAAAAATATCTAACATTAAATATGTATTTCTTAAAAAATAATTTAGAGATTAAATTTTGATGCAATTTTTTGTAAGCATAAATAAAAAAAAATGAGATATTATTATTCTTAAAATTTAGTGATTTTTCGCTAAGTATATATATTTTTGTGATTTTTTAAAAATATTATTGATTGTTGACAAAAATCACAATATATATATATATACACACTTAGCAAAAAATCACTAAATTTTAAGAATAAAAGTATCTTATTTTTCTAATCATGTTTGCAAAATCATGCATCAAAATTTAATCTCTAAAGTATTTTTTAAGAATACATATTTAATGTTGAGTATTTTTGTCACATTTTTAAATTATTTCAGAATATTTTCGTTGATAACAAAATTCGAGTACATTTTTATTAACAACAAAATTATTCGAATACATTTTTGTTGGTTTATCCTAAAAATAATAATCTATCTATGCACAGAATGATTCCTGCTTCTCCAAATCCACCAGATGGTCGAAAAGAAAAGAAAAACATCTTCATTCCTTGTACCTCTATAGAGCCAATCACGTAAATCCGAGTTATCTGAATATAGACCTAAAAGGTTCCAGACCTCCTTGGCACTAGGACACTTCTGAAGACAATGAAGAATGGATTCAAAACCATTCTGACACTGATGGCAAGTGTTAGATAAAGCTAAGCCACCACCCAAACGAAACTCTGCCGTAGGAATAGAGTTATGAAGACTGAGCCAAATCAAGACCTTGTACTTCTCAGGAATATGCAGTCGCCATACCCACAACCAATTATCACGCTCATTTCAGTCAAACTTTCTTTTGGCTAGCCAACTATATCCACTCCTAGTTGAATAGAGTCTAGAAGATGCCACACCCCACGATCAACCCGAACTCTCTCCAGCATTTAAATCCGGAATATAAGCATTCAAACGCTGTTTGACAGCTTCTGGAATGTTAGAGAAAACATTGTGGAAATTTCATTTACCATCTTTCCAAACGTCTCTAATAGTTAAATCAGAGTCAGATATATGTACAAAAGAGATATCTTAAGCAAGTGGGCCCTCAATACTCCAATTGTCAAACCAAAAAGATTGATTAAGTGACCCAACACACCAAGAGAAGGCATCCTTAAGAGCACCAAAGGCCTTTGAGATACTTTTCCAAACATGAGAAGCGTTGCAAGGGACAGGGCCATCTAAAACTCCCTCATTTCTCAGATACTTTGCCCTCAAAAGAGCAACCCAAGGCTTGTCCTGACAATGAAAAAGTTGTCAAACCAATTTACCAAGTAAAGATATATTAACACACGCAGGATCTCTAACACCCAGGCCACCAAATTTCTTTGGTGTGACCACGGTCCTCTAATTAACAAGAGAAAGACCTCTACCATCAACTTGACCCTTCCAAAGGAACTGTCTCATCTTAGAAGACAATTTATCGCATACCCAATTTGGAAAAAAAAATACTTGCATATGATAGACAGGAATGGATGCTGCAACAGAATTGATCAACCAAAGTCTTCCTATTTTATTTAGAAGTCTTCCTTTTCAATTAGCTAATCTTCCCCTCACCTTTTTAATCAGCGAATGAAAAGAATCCCTACTAGTACGGGAATGATTAAGGTTAACTCCAAGATATCTTCCTAAGTCCAAAGCAAAACGTATTGAAGAAACACTAGTAAAAATATCTCTTCTACGAGCAGTCACATTTTTAGAACAAAAAGTTTTAGACTTTTCAAGATTTACTTTCATGCCAGATGTTTTGAAAAAAATGTTAAGAGAATGCATGACCATTTGGACCTGACACTTTGTAGCCTGACAGAAAAGTAAGAGATCATCTGCAAACATCAAATGAGAAAATTTTGGGCCACCCCTAGGCTGTGTTTGTTTCTGAGAACAGGACAGGAAAAGACATTAACAGACAAATATACAAAACTTTGTGTTCTTGTATTCTGTTTGGTGATAAACTAGAATAAATTATGAAAATCCAATTTATTCTCATTTTTTTTCATTCAAAAAATTTGAGATGAAAAATATAATAATAAAAAATATAATTATAAAAAATTAACAAGAATAATGAAAGAAAAAATGAAAAATAAGTTGTGTTCTTTGTTAGTGTCTTTGTGTCTTTCCTGTCAGGATGGACACAAAATACACTAATTCAGTGTCTCTGGGCACATTGTCTCTGTCCATGTGTCATTTGTCAAACACGATTTTGTGTCTCAGTGTCCTGTCTCTGTAAGCAAACACAACCCTAGTGACAGAAACTGGTTTTTACACACCCTTGACCACCTTATGAGATATATAGCAAGCAAGTCTTTCCATACAAAGCACAAATAAGTAAGGATTCCAAGTGCCATTCTAGGAGCAAAACTATCCAATCTATTCCTATTTCACAAAATAAAAAGAGATGATGCACGGACACAATTCATAATCAAATTAACAGTGATGATAGGAAAACCAAAAGTAATGAGAGTACTCTCCAAAAACCTCTAATCCACCCTATCATAAGCTTTTTCAAGATCAATTTTAAAAACAAGAGTACCTTTCTTGAATTTTGTATGCTTCATGAAATTCAAAATTTTTTGGGCCACAATAATATTATCAGGAGCACCACGACCCGTGTAACACCCTAAGTTTTATACTATCGTGGGGGTCTTTAAAATAAGGTGCCACACTTGGTTAAGCAAAGAAATGACTAAATCGTTACGCAAGGAAGGAGTAAATGCGCGTAGAGCGGAAAATGGGTAGCACTAAAACGTTGGAATTTTAATAAAAATGAAATAGCATCTTAACCGTGAGTATGAAATACTTATAGTAAACTAAAACAAGAAAAGGAAACTAATACGTCCTAAACTAATCTCGTCGAAGAGGCTCCCATACTTGCATCCTATCCCATCCTTGATCAGGACTCTTCAGTTATTTATGAATCGAGGTACCAGGGGTCTCCCTCCAACACCCTTTCGCGCAGTGAAGACCCGGTTCCGTTGCGTGGGATGAACCAAAACTCGACGGGGTGCCGAAGTGGGGGAATAGGGTACGTATTCCACCTTTGGACTTCCGCAAGGGTTCAACTCCTCCTCTGGATCCTCCTCCATGGTGTCTTCCTTCTGGCCAGGGTCGTCGGATTCCTCTTCCTCAGCCTCGGAGTCGGACTCGATGTGTACCACCTTAGGTGACCGCTTTCTAGATGTTGAAGCATTCCTATCTAGGAAGGTTATGACGGGCAGCTGGGGTTCCTCTTCCACGGGTTCTCGACCTAAGTAGATAGTTTGGAGCACGGTAGTAGTGGTCGCAATTACCCACGCGTGCTTCGAGGGATCATACTCAGAAGTTTCCCTCGAGGGGCACTGCGTCCTCTCTATCCGCTGTGCCATGTTCCTCTGGAGATAGTATGGGAAAAGAAAGGGAGTGAGAACCTAACGTCTCAGTAGGAGTGCTATGTAACACCTCCATATCCATCTCCAGCCCACGTGCGGGATTTTAAAAACAAGCGTATAACATGGCATGTAATATGCATCTTCTTTTTGAAAAACATGTGTGTAAAAGAAAGGGAAAACATATAGGAAAATAGAAGGATAACCTCAACATAATCATAATCAAATCTAAGGAAAACATAGAACTCAAGCTTTCATTCGTGCCTTCTTTCTTTCTTAATTTATAACTTATATGGAGGGTATTGAGCTCAAACCGGTATAAGTGGGAGTCCCCTTCCCTTACCGAAGGTTCTTATCCCAAACGTTTTGGCGATCACCTTCTTTTACCGAAGGATCATCTCGATCGATCACCTTCCCTTACCGAAGGATCATATTGATATCTTGTCTTTGGGGGTCACCTTCCCTTACCGAAAGATCATTCCCTCAGTTTAATTTACAATCAAGGTTATTTAGACATACACAAGAATGGAGTCATATAAAAAGATATCTTATTATATAAAATTGATGGGATAGTCCCCTTCCCTTACCGAAGGTTCTTATCCCAAACGTTTTTCGATCACCTTCCCTTACCGAAGGATCATCTCGATTATCTTGTCTTTGGGGGTCACCTTCCCTTACCGAAGGATCATTCCCTCAGTTCAATTTACAATTTGGTTGTTCAAACATACACGAGAGAAAAATCATATAAGAAGAGATCATGCAAGAAAAGGGACAATTATGATGATAAAGGGATTTATGAAAAATCATGGGATCCTAGCATATGTATGGATTTTCCAATTAAAAGATTTTGGTAAATATAATAGCATGGGTGGAAAGAGGTCATATCAAGGTGCAGATAATAGGGCATTCTAAATGATTGCATAAAATATTTAAGAAAGCATGTACTCTCGATTTTTAAAGGAATAATAACATAATGACATGCACATAATAAAATAGAGTATATTAAATATCTGAATAACATTTAAGAAAGCATGTACTCTTAATTTTAAAGGAGTAATAATAATATTATGACAAGTCACATAGATGCACTTAATAGAATAGGATGTATATTAAATATTTGAATAACATATATAAGGAAGCATGTACTCTTGATTTTAAAGGAGTAATGGTAACGTTATAACAAGTCACATAGATGCACTCAATGGAATAGGATGTATATTAAATATTTGAATAACATATTTAAGAAAGCATGTACTCTTGATTTAAAAGGAGTAATAATGACATTATGACGAGCCACATAGATGCATTTAATAGAATAGAATAAAATATTTAAGCAAGCATGTACTCTTGATTTTAAAGGAGTGATAATAACATTATGACAATATAATCATATGAAAGGGCACAAAATGAGTATTTGAATGAACATCATAAGAATACATATACTAAGGATTCAAGAAGGCATGAAGGACATGATAGGCAGACATGATCAACATGAATAAAGGATGAGGGAACGATAATTAATGCCATGATAATAGTCGTGAATGGAAGAAATTAAAAAAATGAAACATAACACATGCCAAGCGTTTAAAAACATAATTCCCTACCTTCTTTTCTAACGCTTCTTTGAGCTTGCCTCTTGTGTTTGCCCACAGAATGTTATTTCTTTGTAGAGAGAAGGGAGAGGATAAGTGTTTGAGAGAATTGATTTTTTACCTATGGGTGCTCTCCTATTTATATACATTTGGGGATGGGGTGGTTGGGATATTTTAAATTTCAAACTGAGGGTGGTTACCAGGTTCCTATCCCAAAATTTCAAAATTCTAAACTTATCTCCTAACTGATTTTCAAACTTCAAATTTAATTTTGTTTCTAGAAGGGGCGGTTGTTACATTATCACCCCCGTAAGAAAAGAATTTGTCCCCAAATTCCATGTCTGAACTTGGTCGATAAGGGTCATCTTAATTAACTTAGGGGCCTTACTGAAATTTTCTATTGTTGGGGAGAAAAGGAAATCCTCACCACGATTGTTACCTGTAAACAAATTCGGGAACTTCTGTCTCATGTCTGCCTCTTTTTCCCATGTGTAGTCTCTGGAATTGCCGCTACCCCATGCCACTTTTACCAGTTGTATCGTCTTGCTCCTTAGTTGCTTCATGCTTCTGTCTACAATCTCCATGGCTGGTAGTTCAAAAGTCAGGTCGTCTTTGAGTGTTACATCCTCTTGCTGCAACACATGGCTTGGATCGTGCTGGTATTTTCGGAGTTGGGACACATGAAACACGTTGTGTAGTCTTGATAGATTTGATGGTAGGGCAAGCTGGTATGCCGACTTTCCTATACGCCGGAGGATTTGGAATGGACCCAGGTACCGGGGGCTTAGTTTTCGTACCTTGAGAGCCCTCCCTACCCCGGTGGTGGGGGTAATTTTTAGGAATACGTGATCGCCTTCCTGAAATTCGAGGGGTTTTCTTCGTTGATCTGCATAACTCTTTTGTCGACTTTGGGCGGCGCGTATTCTTTCTCTTATCCTCTTGATATCTTCTGTGGTCTGTCTTACTAACTCCGGTCCTAAGTAGCCTTTATCTTCTGGTCCGTACCAACATAAAGGAGATTGGCATCTTCGCCCGTACAGTGCCTCATATGGTGCCATCCCGATGCTACCATGGTAACTGTTGTTATAAGCAAACTCGATCAGTGGTAGGTGACTCTCCTACTTTCCTGGTCTGTCCAGGACACAAGCTCGTAACATGTCTTCCAACGTCTGGATGGTCCTCTCTGTTTGTCCATCTGTTTGCGGGTGGTACGATGTGCTCAGGCACAATTTTGTCCCGAATGCCTTCTGCAGTGCGTTCCAAAACCTCGAGGTAAATCTTGGGTCTCTGTCCGAGACTATGGTTGTTGGTACCCCATGTAACCTCACGATCTCTTTGATATATAGCGTGGCTAGTCTTTCCAATGAGTCGGTCGCCTTAACTGGTAGAAAGTGGGCAGTCTTTGTAAGTTGGTCCACGATGACCCATATAGCGTCACGCCCTGTTTGAGTACGAGGTAGTCCCATGACGAAATCCATCGATATGTCCTCCCATTTCTACTCTGGGATGCCAAGGGGTTGCAATACCCCTGATGGTTTTTGATGTTCAATTTTTACCTTCTGACAAACCAGACATTTATTCACGACCGTAGCTAAATCCTTTTTCATCCCTGGCCACCAGAACATCTTTTTCAAATCATGGTACATCTTTGTCATGCCAGGATGAATGGTAAAATCTCCTTTGTGGGCTTCTTCCGCAATCTTGCATTGAAGATCGCCTTCCTTTGGGATACAGATTCGACCTTGGTATCTCCACACTTTGTCCTCTCCTTCGGTGAAGCCTTTTAATTTTCCTTCTTTGACAAGGCTCAGGATTTCTTGAAAATCGGGATCGGAACTCTGCGCCTTAGTTATTTGTTCTTTGAATTGACTTGCCACTGTTAGGTGGTTCAGACGTATGCTTTTTGGAGCGAGGGTGACTTGTAGGTTCATTTCTTTATCAACTCTGCCTCTTTTATCATTAGCCATGATGCCTTGAGTACCTTCCGACTCAGAGCGTCAGCCACCAAGTTAGCCTTTCCTGGGTGGTAATTTAGAACAAAGTCATAATCTTTAAGAAACTCCATCCACCTCCTTTGTCGCATGTTGAGTTCCTTCTGGTCGAACAGGTACTTTAAGCTCTTATGATCGGAGAATACTTGAAACCCAACTCCGTACAAATGATTCCTCCATGTCTTCAGCGCAAATACTATCGCGGCTAGTTCAAGGTCGTGAGTTGGATAGTTGGCTTCGTGGGTCTTCAGTTGTCTTGACGCATACGCCACTACCTTTTCGCGTTGCATTAGTACACAACCCAATCCTTGTCCTGAGGCGTCACAGTAAACTTCGAAGGCCATGTCGGGGTTAGGTAAGGCTAGTACTGGGGCGGATGTCAAGCGACACTTTAACTCTTGGAAGCTTCTTTCGCAGTCTGGCGTCCAAGTAAACGGGGTATCCTTCCTGGTTAAACGGGTTAACGGCAGGGCTAGTTGAGAAAACCCCCTTATGAACCTTCTATAGTAGCCCGCCAATCCTAAAAAACTCCTTATTTCTGTGACTGACGTCGGCCTTTCCCAGTTTAGTACTGAGTCTATCTTACTGGGATCCACTGATATTCCGTTGCCGGAAACCATGTGTCCAAGAAATTGTACCTCCTTCATCCAAAACTCACACTTGGATAGTTTTGCGTACAACTTTTTCTCTCGAAGGGTTCCCAGTATTACACGCAAGTGCTCCCTGTGTTCTTCTTCTGTCTTGGAGAAAATCAAAATATCATCTATGAATAC
This sequence comes from Arachis hypogaea, assembly GCF_003086295.3. Taxonomy (NCBI): domain Eukaryota; kingdom Viridiplantae; phylum Streptophyta; class Magnoliopsida; order Fabales; family Fabaceae; genus Arachis; species Arachis hypogaea. Next base: position 142,903,598 of record NC_092038.1, read on the forward strand.
CACCACAAAATTGTCGAGGTAAGGTCAAAAAATTCTATTCATGTAGTCTATAAAGACGGCGGGGGCATTGGTCAACCCAAAAGACATTACTGTGAACTCGTAGTGTCCGTATCTCGTTCGAAATGCTGTCTTTGGAATGTCTTCCTCTCTTACCCTTATCTGATGATACCCTGATCTCAGGTCGATCTTTGAGAACACTGTTGCACCTTGTAGTTGGTCCATTAAGTCATCTATTCTTGGGAGGGGATACTTGTTCTTCACCGTGATTTTGTTGAGTTGCCTATAGTCCACGCAGAGACGCATGCTACCGTCTTCTTTCTTCACAAACAATACTGGAGCTCCCCAGGGAGAGATGCTTGGTCTGATGAATCCTTTTTGCAGCAGCTCCTCTAGTTGGTTCTTCAGTTCAGTGAGCTCTACTGGAGCCATTCGGTAAGGGGCTATGGAGATTGGCCCTGTCCCAGGCATCAATTCTATGGAGAACTCAACCTCTCGTGTTGGGGGAAACGAGGGTATATCTTCGGGAAAGGCATCTGAAAAGTCGTGTACTACTGGTATCTCACAGAACTCCTGATGGGAGTCTGCTTTTACCGAATTTAGCAAGGCATATTCTTGCCTCGTACTGGTGTCTTCGGAGGATCTGGGAAGGTCACGTGTGTCTCGTATGGATTGAGAAGGGAAGATGACTTTTCTCTCAAAACAATCTAACAAGACTCGGTTTTCGTTGAGCCAGTCCATTCCTAGGATGATGTCTAATCCTACTAAAGGGAGGCACACTAGGTTAGCAAGGTATGATCTACCTGAAATGAGAATGCAAACCCTCTGGCAGACCTGCTGAGGGCAAAGACTCGTCCTTGACGTTGGGGTGCATCGGCGGAGGGTGGGGGAACTATTGAACATTCCCTGTTTATGGATAACCATAGGAAGAGGCTTCATTAGTCATATCTCCTAGGATCGACTTTGCTTTGATACCAATAATGTAACACCCTAAGTTTTATACTATCGTGGGGGTCTTTAAAATAAGGTGCCACACTTGGTTAAGCAAAGAAATGACTAAATCGTTACGCAAGGAAGGAGTAAATGCGCGTAGAGCGGAAAATGGGTAGCACTAAAATGTTGGAATTTTAATAAAAATGAAATAGCATCTTAACCGTGAGTATGAAATACTTATAGTAAACTAAAACAAGAAAAGGAAACTAATACGTCCTAAACTAATCTCGTCGAAGAGGCTCCCATACTTGCATCCTATCCCATCCTTGATCAGGACTCTTCAGTTATTTATGAATCGAGGTACCAGGGGTCTCCCTCCAACACCCTTTCGCGCAGTGAAGACCCGGTTCCGTTGCGTGGGATGAACCAAAACTCGACGGGGTGCCGAAGTGGGGGAATAGGGTACGTATTCCACCTTTGGACTTCCGCAAGGGTTCAACTCCTCCTCTGGATCCTCCTCCATGGTGTCTTCCTTCTGGCCAGGGTCGTCAGATTCCTCTTCCTCGGCCTCGGAGTCGGACTCGAGGTGTTCCACCTTAGGTGACCGCTTTCTAGATGTTGAAGCATTCCTATCTAGGAAGGTTATGATGGGCAGCTGGGGTTCCTCTTCCACGGGTTCTCGACCTAAGTAGATAGTTTGGAGCACGGTAGTAGTGGTCGCAACTACCCACGCGTGCTTCGAGGGATCATACTCAGAAGTTTCCCTCGAGGGGCACTGCGTCCTCTCTATCCGCTGTGCCATGTTCCTCTGGAGATAGTATGGGAAAAGAAAGGGAGTGAGAACCTAACGTCTCAGTAGGAGTGCTATGTAACACCTCCATATCCATCTCCAGCCCACGTGCGGGATTTTAAAAACAAGCGTATAACATGGCATGTAATATGCATCTTCTTTTTGAAAAACATGTGTGTAAAAGAAAGGGAAAACATATAGGAAAATAGAAGGATAACCTCAACATAATCATAATCAAATCTAAGGAAAACATAGAACTCAAGCTTTCATTCGTGCCTTCTTTCTTTCTTAATTTATAACTTATATGGAGGGTATTGAGCTCAAACCGGTATAAGTGGGAGTCCCCTTCCCTTACCGAAGCTTCTTATCCCAAACGTTTTGGCGATCACCTTCCCTTACCGAAGGATCATATTGATATCTTGTCTTTGGGGGTCACCTTCCCTTACCGAAGGATCATTCCCTCAGTTTAATTTACAATCAAGGTTATTTAGACATACACAAGAATGGAGTCATATAAAAAGATATCTTATTATATAAAATTGATGGGATAGTCCCCTTCCCTTACCGAAGGTTCTTATCCCAAACGTTTTTCGATCACCTTCCCTTACCGAAGGATCATCTCTATTATCTTGTCTTTGGGGGTCACCTTCCCTAACCGAAGGATCATTCCCTCAGTTCAATTTACAATTTGGTTGTTCAAACATACACGAGAGAAAAATCATATAAGAAGAGATCATGCAAGAAAAGGGACAATTATGATGATAAAGGGATTTATGAAAAATTATGGGATCCTAGCATATGTATGGATTTTCCAATTAAAAGATTTTGGTAAATATAATAGCATGGGTGGAAAGAGGTCATATCAAGGTGCAGATAATAGGGCATTCTAAATGATTGCATAAAATATTTAAGAAAGCATGTACTCTCGATTTTTAAAGGAATAATAACATAATGACATGCACATAATAAAATAGAGTATATTAAATATCTGAATAACATATTTAAGAAAGCATGTACTCTTAATTTTAAAGGAGTAATAATAATATTATGACAAGTCACATAGATGCACTTAATAGAATAGGATGTATATTAAATATTTGAATAACATATATAAGGAAGCATGTACTCTTGATTTTAAAGGAGTAATGGTAACGTTATAACAAGTCACATAGATGCACTCAATGGAATAGGATGTATATTAAATATTTGAATAACATATTTAAGAAAGCATGTACTCTTGATTTAAAAGGAGTAATAATGACATTATGACGAGCCACATAGATGCATTTAATAGAATAGAATAAAATATTTAAGCAAGCATGTACTCTTAATTTTAAAGGAGTGATAATAACATTATGACAATATAATCATATGAAAGGGCACAACATGAGTATTTGAATGAACATCATAAGAATACATATACTAAGGATTCAAAAAGGCATGAAGGACATGATAGGCAGACATGATCAACATGAATAAAGGATGAGGGAACGATAATTAATGCCATGATAATAGTCGTGAATGGAAGAAATTAAAAAAATGAAACATAACACATGCCAAGCGTTTAAAAACATAATTCCCTACCTTCTTTTCTAACGCTTCTTTGAGCTTGCCTCTTGTGTTTGCCCACAGAATGTTATTTCTTTGTAGAGAGAGAAGGGAGAGGATAAGTGTTTGAGAGAAGTGATTTTCTACCTATGGGTGCTCCCCTATTTATATACATTTGAGGATGGGGTGGTTGGGATATTTTAAATTTCAAACTGAGGGTGGTTACCAGGTTCCTATCCCAAAATTTCAAAATTCTAAACTTATCTCCTAACTGATTTTCAAACTTCAAATTTAATTTTGTTTCTAGAAGGGGCGGTTGTTACAACCCGGAATAAAACCTGCTTGTAAAGGACTAATGAAGAGAAATCTATTAGCATGCACTCACAAGTGGTACTAAAGCTGCAAAGACAATTCTGAATTTTACTTGACATTCAATTATATTTTTGTTTCTGCTACAGCCTTAGCAGCCCTGGAATCTTTAAATCTCAACAGGTGCTGTCTTTCTGATGAAGAATTTGAGAACCTCTCTAGTAAGACTGATTCTGTTTTCTAATGACCAAACTTGAGGACTTCCTCTGCCAAGTTTGTACTTGTAGCTCTAATGATGAAAATATGAATTCATGGTTTAACAGTCTGCTTACAATTTCCTGTAGGTCTTAAAACCTTGAAGAGGCTAAGTCTGGCATTTAACAGGATCACAGATGCCTGTTTAGTACATCTGAAAGGTGCTTCTAATTTCTCTGCCTTTTGTTATGGTGACTGTCTTTTCCACATGCTGCTTCTCAGTATATTTTTCTCACCAATACATTTTCTGAATTTATGCTATTTCAGAATTACTGTTACAAAAATTCAGAATGTGAAGAAAAGACCATGTCCTTAATTTACACCATGCATGCGCTGCTAGTTTATTTTGAATTTTCCAGTTATCCTTTATATCCTCATTTATTTATTTTCTGGGTCCAGGTTTAGTAAATTTGGAGTATTTAAATTTGGATTCCTGCAAAATAGGCAATAAAGGGCTTGCCAATTTGACAGGTTTACTATTAAATTTGTGGTGTTTACCAAATGTAGCTTTGGATTAACTTTATATTAACAGTTATTTGTTCATTCAGGCCTCACTCTCTTGAGAAGTCTAGTGTTGTCAGACACTGAAATTGGTTCCAGCGGGCTGCGTCATATATCAGGTACATGGAAAAAATCTTATTAAATAAAAATTCAAACCCGGTCAAATTATTGTGTTGTTTATAAACTTGTTGGTTGTATTCTTCACGAGCAAATGCTCTATGACCACAAGGTGGTACATAAGTCGTTATTGCATTGTCACCTTTTCTCTTTTTCTTTATGCTTTTTAAAAAAAAATCCTCGATCAAGGTGTTCTATTGTTCAGGTTTTTAGTTTTGGTTTCTTGCTGATTAATTTCAGGGTGCTATTGATTTGACTGCAAGAAGTTCTGTAACTAAGTTTGCTATTTTTCAGTTGCCAACTGTTAGTAAAAAATATTTGACAATATGTACTTTATCATACAGTCATTAATTTGTTTTTCTTTTTTCCTTTTTTTTATTTGAAAAAACATATTGTCATTTGAGTTTTGTTTGTTTACTCTTCTCTTATCCTTGTACATTTCCATTTGATGCATTTGTTGATTATATATGGTTCCGACTTTTATACGGGTTTACACAAACTGGAAGATTTGAAGCCTGAAAAGACTATCAGGACTGACAAATCTTAAATCACTTAATCTGGACGCCCGACAGATTACTGATGTTGGACTTGCAAATCTCACAAGTAAACTTTTCATTGTGTCTGCTATGCTTTTTCTTATTGTATCATTTTTAAGTTGGAGCTTTTTGTACAAGAACTATGGACTCTTGCTATATAGATGGTGCTACATAATAATGTTGAGCAAGAATCAATAACTCAAATTGTGCTCTGTAGCTAAGCTTTCTCTGTAGCATGATGAATTTCCCATGGGACAGAACCAATCCCCTGATATCACATCAGAAGACGTGGCGAGTGCTGAAGATGTCGACGAAATTGTGTGTTCACTTGAAGTCACCTCAAATTTAAGGCACAATGAAGGTATATTGTAGGTTGATGGGCACAGGGATCTTTTTGAAGGTGACCCCTACTTGAAGCAAAGGCTTCGTCTTCGCGACTCATCACAACCCTGAATGTGTTACAAGCCTACACGTTGAAGAGAATCCGCGACCCCGACTACCATGTCAAGTTAAGGCCACATTTGTCAAAGGAATTCATGGAATCAAGCAAGCCAGCTGCAGAACTTGTGAAACTCAACTCAAAAAGTGAGTATGCTCCTGGTTTGGAGGACACACTTATCTTGACAATGAAGGGTATTGCTGCTGGCATGCAAAACACAGGTTAAGAAGCTGAAAAATTTTGCATTTTTTTTGTTATGTCAATGGATATGTAAACATTATATAACCTATTCTATGATGTCTGCTGGATATTTAGATCAGCATCATATGACTGTGTCTCTAATACTATTGTTATTTATATAATAAGACCTTGATCCCTTATGATGACATATTTGGTTATATATGATAAACGTAATTAATAAGCAATCCCAGAAAACCAAAAGTAATTAATTAGGGATATCTATCTAAGAATGGTGTTAAAAGCCTATTTTTCATCCCTTGACATGTTTAAGAGAAAAAAAAAAATTAAATGGCTCTTGACAATTATTTCAAAAGACAACGAGGTCATCAATTAAAAAAAATACATTTTTCAATTTATGATCTTTATTTTGATGAGACTAGTTAGCTCCTTTGTCAATATTTTCTAGTTGTATTAACGGAGTAAGCCTATATAGCATATTAAATGATTGATTTATCTATTGAGAATCAACTACGATTAATAAATTCTTTTTTATTGGGAGTCTTTGTTGTCTTTTAAGAATAATTATCTTGGTCGTTTAGTTTTTATTTTTATTTTTTATTATCCTTTTTCAAATACATTAGCTAAATTTATTGTGTAAAACTAAAAAATATTAATGATTTTTAAACTATTTTTATTTATAAAAATTAAATAGAGAACATATTAGTGATTAACGTGTCATATAAATATGTTTTAAAAAAATTATTGACAAAAAAACTAATCAGTCTCACAAATTTAAATATTAAAAATAAAAAGGAGTAATTTTTTTGTTTGAAACCTAATAATCCTTCAAAAGAATTACCACATACCGGGTTTGATCACTCTATATTTAACCTCCTATACCACACAACATATGGATGGATTCAACTCAACAACATCAAATCCTCCACTACATGATTTCAAGAACATCTCTTTGATCATTTCATGGTCGAAGAAACCAACTTTGGTTTGGTCCCATGCGAACACAAAACGTTTTCGTATGCAGTGGAGACAACCTATGGTAGATCGGCACCACGTGTCGATATGGTGTCATGGCACAATAGATTTGTTTGAGTAAACTTTAAAATATATATTTTTTAATTATTTTAAAAAATATATTTTAAAAGAATAAAAATAATTTTATATTTAAATATTTTATATAAAAGAATATTTTTATTACTTATATTTAAATATAATAATATAAAAAATATTTTTTTAAAAATATAAATTATAACTTTTCAAATACTTTTTAAAATTTTTCAAATGTACTAAAAAAAATTTATTAAAAAAAAGAGTTAAGTATTGTTTTTGTCCTCAATATTTGGGGTAAGTCATATTTGTATCCCTAACATTTAAATCGTTCTATTTGTATCTTTAACGTTTATAAAAGTGATTCAATGTTATCCTACTATCAATTATACTAACAAATCGGATTATATTTTTCAATTATTCTCACTTGAATGTATTCATTCTCAATTAGGTTTCACTTGAATGTGGTAGATTTTAATATTATACCCACTATTTGTGTTTAGATTCAATTATGTCCCTAGAAAAGTGAATTATGTAAATGTTGTAGGAATTAGTTTCAACATTTGATGAGCTATTTTTTGGAGTAGATCATCGATTCTATCCCAGACATTTGTATTCTAACTTCAAGAAGAGATTTTTAAAACTCAAACTAAAGCGCTCATGATGTGTAATTGACGGCATGATAACATTGAATCACTTTTACAAACGTTAAGGATACAAATAGGACGATTTAAACGTTAGAGACACAAATAGAATTTACCCCAAACGTTGAGACAAAAACGATACTTTACTCTAAAAAAAATTATTAATTTAATAACATCCAAATAAACACGATTATATAATAGGCTTTGGTTTTTGATTTAGCCTCCGCATAGAGGATCTCATCACTATCTCCTTTGATGAGGGTGTAGGGTGGACCCCTTTTTTTCTTGTCCACGGAAATAATGTGATATGATTCATGGAACCAATATTATGGAATGAGTTAATAGTCAATTTCGTCCCCGAAAGTGTCCTCGATCTCCATTTTCATCCCCGAAAGTTAAAATTAATCAAAAACGTCCTCGAAAGATACCGGTGTTGATCACGTTCGTCCTTCCGTCTTCTCGGTTGATGAGATGGCAAACGGCTGCTTACGTGGCACGTTAACTGCCAAGCTGGCCAACGCCAGGGTGTAGGATGTTGTTGCTGACAAGATAAGTTTCGTTTAAGCCATCAAATTAGTCCTTCGAGTTTATAAACCCTAATTCCAAAACGAACGATAAATACTTCGAGGTGATCACTTTCGGTGGTAGTAGAGGTAACTAGGAGGCGTAATCCCTGGCTGGCTGCGTGGATGGAGAGAGGAGATGGTGGTTGTGGTGGCGGTTTGTCACATGCATCGCACGACAGTCATGGATCCAGTGTTTCGATGCGAAGGAGGAGGGTGAATGCTCATGATGGATCATGTTTCTGTGGGCTGAAAACTGTGATTAAGAAATCTGGGACAGCGGAGAATCCGAATAGATTGTTCCATGCATGTCCAAGGTACCGGGTGAGTGATGGTAAAGGAAGTTAAAGCTTTTTCATGTTCTTATCCTCTGTTGGGTGTTCTCTGATTTTTTTTGTTTACTCCCATATGAAATTACATAAGGGTAGTCACTGCAATTATTTTAAGTGGGTTGATGATGATGAATTTGAAGCAGTGGGTGTGTGTGGTACAAAGAAAGATGCAGGAGCTGATATGGAGGTTGAAGGTGAGTATGATGAATGGAGGGTGAAGGTGGCATGAAAGTTGGGCACTGTGGAAGCTGAAGTTAGAGTTTTTCATGTTCTTATTCTCTGTTGAAGGCTTGTGTTCTTTCAGAAAACTCATTGCAAGCCTTGTTTCTCCAAACCATGATGATGTGCCTCCTGTTACTTGCATAGTTTCTGATGGTGCTATGTGGTTCACTTTGAAAGTTGCTCAAGAGTTCCACATCCCTCACTTTGTGTTTTTCACTCCCAGTGCCTGTGGCATGCTGGGATACATTAACTTTGAAGAGATTCGGAAAAGAGGTTATTTCCCATTGAAAGGTACTCTCTTGTATTATATTTTGACAAGTTTTTATTTGTATCATACAATTTTTTAATAGAATAAAATAAAAATTTATTCTTTTCAGATGAGAAGAATCTGCTTGATGGATATCTTGATACTGAAGTTGATTGGATTCCAGCAATGAAAGGAGCAAGACTAAAAGACTTTCCCACATTTCTTAGGACTACTAATCCTTCTGATGTAATGTTCAATTACAACATAGTAAAAGTGAACACTGCTATGCATGCCAAAGGGGTTATCCTTAACACCTTTGAAGACTTAGAATCAGAGGTTTTGGATGCCATCAGAGCCAAATACTCCAATGTCTACTCCATTGGTCCATTATCAATGCTATTCAAACAGCTCTCAAACTCAAATACTCAATTGGAGTCGATTGATCTGAATCTGTGGAAGGAAGACAACAAATGCTTGGAATGGTTGGATAAAAGAGACAGAGGTTCTGTTGTGTATGTGAACTATGGTAGCTTAGTGATTATGACACCAAAGCAACTAAGTGAATTTGCTTGGGGTTTGATTAATAACAAGTACCATTTCTTGTGGGTCATAAGGCCTAATCTTGTGCATGATAATAATAATAATGGTGATAGGAAATTAAGTGATGAATATGTGAATGTGATTGAAAGATGTGAGAGGGGATTGGTATTGGGGTGGTGCCAACAAGAGAAAGTTCTGTGTCATGCATCAATTGGCGGATTTCTAACACATTGTGGGTGGAACTCAACATTGGAGAGCATATGTGAGGGAGTTCCAATGGCATGTTGGCCTTTCTTTGCAGAACAACAAACAAACAGCTTCTATGCATGCAAGAAATGGGGGATTGGGATGGAGATTGAGTGTAGGGGTGGCAACGGAGCGGGTAGGGGCGGGTTTTTGCTCTACCCGACCCCGTCCCGCCTGACAAAAAACCCGCATAAAACCCGTCCCGCCCTACCCGCGGGTAGTAAAATGTTAAACCCTAACCCGCCCCGCCCCTATAATTTTTAAATCTAACAAATAAAATAAAATTTTAAAAATTATATAACCACCATTTACATACATAACATAAATTAAAGTAAAAATTTATATATGATATAATATTATTAATCATTTTACTAATTATTTTATATATGTTACATATATTATATATTAAAAATATATATATTTATATATATATTATATATACCGGGGCGGGTAGGGGCGGGTTTAACCGAACCCGCCCCTACCCGCACTAGAACCCGCCCCGTTAAAACCCGCCCCGGTGCGGGGGCAGGTAATTACCCGCCCCGAGCGGGTAGGGGCGGGGTGGGTACCCGCAGGTTCGGGTAGTGTTGCCACCCATAATTGAGTGTGATGTTAAGAGAGAGCAGGTTGAGGGGCTTGTGAGGGAACTCATGGAGGGGCAAAAAGGGAAAGAAATTAAGGTTTATAAACTCGAAGGACTAATTTGATGGCTTAAACGAAACTTATCTTGTCAGCAACAACATCCTACACCCTGGCGTTGGCCAGCTTGGCAGTTAACGTGCCACGTAAGCGGCCGTTTGCCATCTCATCAACCGAGAAGACGGAAGGACGAACGTGATCAACACGGGTATCTTTCGAGGACTTTTTGATTAATTTTGACTTTCGGGAATGAAAATGGAGATCGAGGACACTTTCGGGAACGAAATTGACTATTAACTCATTATGGAATATGCCACTCTTATGGCGAGCATTAGCGACATGAAAATGATCAAAAGGGTAGAAAATAAAGCACATTTTATTCCTAAAAGAATTAGGTAAAGATTAGTTAAGTATTAGTTAGGTTGTTAATTATAGAAAAATAGATATTTTTATTTTTTTGTAAAGTATAATTTTATATTATTTAATATTTTTAATTTTTTTATTTCACTTAAAGAATATAAAATAAAATATCACACTTCATAAAATAATTGAGAAGATCTATTTTTATTATCTATTTATTCTTTAAATAGAAAATGATAAATGGTAAGTCTTAATTATGTAAAAATTATGATTAAATTTGACATGAATTATTAACAGTATTATTGTAATAAAACTAATAATTGGTACGAGATTAATGATTTTTAATAGCAAAATCTATATTATAATGATATCAGATTAGTTACGAAAGCTGAAAATCACGTGAAAAAACATATATATATATATATATATATATATATAGACGAGCATGTGATTATCATACAATTGATAAATAAATAATTACTGCTCATTAAAACATAATAATAATAATAATAATAATAATAATAATAATAATAATAATAATATTTACAGAAAACATTATAAAGTTTAAAAACATTTTATGTAAACTAAAAAAATGTAAAAAATTATACAGGTCTTGTACCGTATCCTATAAATCGGAACTACCAACCTATATTTCAGATAACACTAGCTACGTCAAACAAGTAACTAACAGATAATCACGTTACAATAATAATCACCAAGAATCTCGGTATAAGCCGAGATTCACTCCAGCAAATCATCTAATGGAAACCGCCCATAGACCTATAAAGCGGAAACCTCTAAACCAATGAACCTCAGCTCAAGTAGCAACACCTCAATACTTACATCTCACGCTCATATTTGAATATTGATATTTTTTACTCTCCTCTAACTTGAGCGTCGGAGTCCTTTTTGCAGGTACCCCTCTCGGTTTGTGTTCAAGCAAGGCATTTCCCGCTGCCGACCAGGTCTCTCCTCCCAACAGCAGGCAGAATCCGACCTATAACGCGGAGACGTGTGTCCTTGCCGGAACATTGGCGCCCACCATGGGGCCAAGCGCCTCACTTTGTTTTCTGATTATTTTTTCGAGCTAACAGCACTACATTGGCCCCATATTTCCTCTTCCCTTTTTTCTTTTTTCAGGAACCATGACGGATCGCTCGGCAACACCCTCGACCAATCCAAACAATGCCGACCTGTTGGCGGCAAATGCCGCCTTGTTAGCGGAAAACCAACGAATGGCTGAGCTTCTGGAGGCCATACAGGATAACGACGAGCAAAAGGCCAATAAGAAAGCGAATACTGACCAACACGAGGAACATCAATCGGAGTCAAACGCAAAGACGGGAGAAACCAATCTCATAACGCTTTTTTTTCTTTCATCACATTTCCTTTTCCTCAGACTATTATAAGAAACCAAAAATCCCATGAACCCTAAAGAAGCTCAAACAATTACAAGTCCAAATAATTTTAGCCCACTTTCCAAAAAATCATAATCACACACACACATTAATCTTCCTAATGTATACCGTCGACATGCTCTGCTAACCATCTACTACGACCTGCTACAACCCGCGCTGCCAGTCTTTTAGGTGCGCAATTCTCTATGTACCACAGAGGAAGGAAGCTATGCATCGCAACATGCTAACTGCCACAACAAATCCATATGTATGGATGTTTCATATGATCCATACCAGAGAATTTTTCTGGTGTAACTAACTGAATTTTTAACTAACTGCTGAGCTATCATTGGCAGCTTAACACTTTTCTAACTGCTTTTGTTCTCTAGAGTGGTTTACTTGTGCACATTTACTGCCTCCTGAAACCAAGGGTTGCTCAGCTGTTGTTGCTCTAAGTAGTTGCATTAAAGTTCTGCTTCAAACACTCTTAACAAGTCCCTGAACTTGAGGAAAGCTGCTGCTGAAAGAGGCTTTGTCAGTGTATCTGCCAATTGATCCCGAGCTAGGATATGTTGCACAAAATTTTTTTTTTTGTGACATAATCTCTAACAAAGGACTGACTTAGTGCAAAATATTTGGATTTATTGTGTAGGATTGGGTTGGGTGACAATAAAACAGTACTTTGATTGTCACAATAGACTATGGGTTTGGTAGAACAAGGGACTTCGATTTCACCCAGCAAATTTTGTAGCCAGATAATCTCAGTTACTGCATCTAAGATGCCTCTGAATTCTGCTTCAGTGCTGCTTTTTGAGACTGCAATTTGTTTTCTACTTGCCCAGGACACTAAGTTTGAACCCAGGTAAATTGCATAACCATTTGTCGACTTCCGGTCATCAACATCACTGGCCCAATCAGAGTCACAAAACCCATATATTATGAAGTTGGTGAACTTGTTGAACCTTAGCCCATGTTGTAAGGTGCCTGCTAGATACTTGAGAATCGCTTTACAGCTTTCTAGTGGGATTCAAGAGAGTTGTGAAGAAATTGAGCTACTTTGTTCACAGAGAAAGAGATTTTTAGTCTGGTGATTGTGGCATACTGAAGGCCACCAACAATGGATCTGTATAGTGTGGGGTTGTTGAAGGCAGTGTCGCCAAAGGCAGAGAGTTTTAGGGATGAGGTCATAGGGGTTGGTATTGATTTTGCATTGTTCATATCAGCTTTCTTTAGAAGTTCCTTAATGTATTTGGTCTGCTTCAGTGTGACAGTCCCTGTGGAGCTTTTGCAAATTTCAATTCCAAGGAAATAGTGTACTTCACCAAGATCTTTTAAGGAGAATGTGTTGTGTAGTTGTGCCATAATTGCTGCAATTTTACTTTCAGAGGTACCAGTTACTAAAATGTCATCCACATAGACAAGGATGTAGGTGGCAGAGGTTGCTGTGAGCTTTGTGAACAGGGACACATAAGATTTTGTGCTTGTGAAGCCAGATTGATAAAGGGCAACACTTAGTTTTGTAAACCACGCCCTTGGAGCTTGTTTGAGTCCATAGAGAGATCTTTGGAGCTTGCAAACTTGCAGACTGTTAGGGGATACAAAGCCCTCTAGTTGTTTCATAAAAACTTTTTCATAGAGGTCACCATTTAAGAACGCATTGTTGAAGTCGAACGGACAAATTTTTCACCCTTTTGCAAGTGAAATGCTCAACATGACCCTGACCATTGAAGGCCTAACCATTCAATGGGCTGAATATTTGGTCATAATCGACCCTTTGCTTTTGGTGAAACCCCTTTGCCACAAGCTTGGCCTTGTATTTCTGGATGCTACCGTCATGATTTCTTTTCACTCTGAACACCCATTACAACCTATGGGAGCTGAGTGAGTCGGCGGATCCACCAAACGCCAGGTGGGTTGAGTATTCTTCTTCCATTGCTACTCTCTAGTGTAGGGTGGCAAGAGCTTCTTCGATAGATGCTGGTAGGGGCTCTTTTGCACATTGTTCATTATATAATTAGTATTTGTCACATATAATGATAAGAAGCATGATGATTGAGTCACAATTAGGAGGTGTTGTATTCAAAGACTCTTGATTTGAAACTTAGCTTAGGCATTTTAGAACCGACTTAGGGTTCGGTTCACCGATTTTTTTGTCAAACTAGCAGGTTCGGTTCAGTTTTTATAACTACGAATAAAATTATAATGGTGAAATATTATTTTAGGTACAAAAAGTCATTTTGCAGATCGTGCTATTATTTCACTTCTAAAGTTCTAATTGAAAAAAAGTCCCACATTTTGCTCAAAAGATGGTAATTTTTTGTTTTTTTAACCATTACTTAAAAAAAAAAGTTTTACGGTGCATGTTAATTGAATTTTGCCAGTTGTTTAAGAAACCTGGGTAAAAAGAGATAGAGTTGTTAATAACCCTTAATGCTGGCCCTTTTAGTATTGAAGAATTTATTTTCTACTTTTGTTTATCAAATTTGAAATATTTGTCAATTTATGTTTTTTAAATAAATGCATATCTAATAATCTGTTTTTATATGAGTATGATTCGTATATAATCTAAAAAGCCTAGTTTGATAAAACGATCTCGAATACATAACTAATTAAAATGATTTGAAAAAGAAATGATATTTTGACTCTCTAAAAATAATTTTAGTTCGATAAAATGACTCTAAATATTATTAGAGTACACTTTAAATAGAATAAATTTGTTTCAATAAAATATAAATTGCTATATCCATATGAATTATTCAATTTAAAATATTCTAAAACAAAAAGTAAAACAAACACAAAGTTGCCAATGAGTAATAACTTAAATGACATAGTCTCCCCATACTCAATTAAGAGGTTACGAATTCGAGTCTCCTATCTTTGGTAAAAAAAAAAAAAAAAAAAAAAAAAAAAAAAAAAACACTAAGTTAATACATGATTTATTATGTAGGTAAATTTTCTTTTATCGATAGTTATGTTTATATATAATTGAATGTAACTGATCAGTTAGTTTAGTTGTATAGGTTAGTATTTCTCCATTTTCATTCTAGCGATCGATTTACATTCTAACAATTTATTCACCAAACAATAAGAATATTCTAGATAAAACAATATTATTCGCTTGTTTAAAATTATTAGGCCTTGATGGAAATCGGAAACACTGAATAATAAGTTCAATTTCCCAATAAGCAACAATAACTAGCAATAGCTACGAGATCAGATCAGAGGCATACAAATCACTACAAATTGGTGATGAATAGGAAGGAATATATATTCATGCATCAACAAACAAAATCACGAGGATAATATTTCACAAGAAGAGTTCTAGTATCAACCAACAAAGTTCCAACATCCAATTTAAAAAAGTAAATTAGTTAATTCCTAGAATTTTCCTCTACGGTAATGTTCTAAAAGCTCAAGTTCTCCAATGCCAAATTTGGTGCCTCAGGTTGCGGCATTGGCCACAAGATTTCCATCCTTAATCTTGACGGGGCTAACCTCAGAGAGAAGGTCCAAGCATGGTGCTGCTCGACATACCCGTTGAAGCAGGGAGTGAGCAGTAGAATACCCTAAAACAAATTGTTGAGTGACATCACTCGATGGATCATAAGCTAAAGGAGGCCCAGATGTCGACGGATAATAAGCTGAAACCTGCATCATCTCAATCAAACAATTTAACAAATCAAGATTGACATCAATCAATTGTACTAAGAAAAGATCAACTGAAACGGTAGATGATCATACATACAGGATATCCAGATAATGATGGTTCATGAGGTTGGGGAACACGAAACATCAATTCCAAGTGGTGAAACTGAAAATCTAGGACATGGAAGTAGTGTCGTGACACGTCAATCGTGCCAGATGCCTTGCGAGACTCAAACATGGACATTAGATAGAACCAATACGTAGCATCCTTTTTGGCGTCCATGGCAAGGCGACGGCCTTGGACGGTGGTGAGATCGCAGGAGAGAGCAATGTGGGTGCAGATGGCTGCCAGGTTGAAGAGAACAGAGGCCTTCTCCAAATGGATGTTATGCTGAGAAGAGTGCTGTTGAGGGTTGATGGCATTGTACCAAACAAAGATAGGTGGGTTGGGTGAGGCATTCATAGGGAAGAAAGGCTCAATCATGCAAAGGCATTTGTAATAACGCATGAGGCAGTCACGGCGAAGGGGTAGCGAAAGGTCATCACGCAGCATCTCATTGCGCAATTTGTGTAGCATTTCCAGAAGGCCATCTACTCTCTCTGCCACACTCTCAGAGTATTTGAGGACAAAGTAACTGCGCAGGGACTCATAGAGATTCAAGGGCTCACTCTTCTTCAAAGGAATGAATGCAAGAATATCTGATGACGAAGAAGACAAGGAAGATGAGAGGATTGCCGAATCTGTTGGATAAGGAGGAGGCATGTCCCATGGGTAAGCCACCAGCTTTCCATACTTCATCATCTTGAAAGGATTGTACTCCGAGAGGTTGAGGTCAATGTACGTTTGTTTTCGATCTTCGTATAGCACCTTGCGTACCCTGCAGCAAATCCCTCTAACTAATATCTCAGGGACACATTCTGCATCATGATCAAGAGCACAAGATGTGACCGATCTGAATTTACGAGGTCGCTCGGATTTGGGTAGGATGGATGATTGCCTCTGACTAGCCTCCGCCTCAAAGAAGGTCGCCTTCTGGTAAAGATGAGTTACCCAGGTTTGGTCAAAAGAGTCGACATGTTTCCGTGCAGCCGAATCAGTAGGTATCAGTTCATATGCTCTACGATAAAGCTCAGAAACCTAAACATCATCATCATCAATTCATCATCATTAGAATGAAGAATAAATGTAAAATCAATCAAGAGTGAAGACTCACCGATCTAAACAATAGGGCACATCGGTGTTGTTGGAGAGCGTAACTGGCGTCGTTGTTGTTGAGTTCTTCCCGTAATTCCAGCTCGGAAGCCTGAGCGGAGAAGAGGAGGTGCAGAAACTCCGCGAAGACGAGAGTCAAATCGAGGGTGGCGACCACGTCCTTGGCAAAAACCTGCCAGAGTTGGCGGAAGAAATTGGCGGCAACTTTGAAGGCTTCCATTGCAAGGTGACGGCCAAGGGCGGTGGTACGGTCGCAAGAGGCAGCAATCTGGCTGTAGATGGCTCCGAGGTTGAAGACAACAGCGGCCTTCTCCAATTGGATGGCGCTGCGCTGCGAGGAGACCCCATCCTGATGATCAGGGTTGAAGGCGTCGTACCAGACAAAGAGAATGGGGTCGGCGTCGGAGGAGAGAGAGGTGAAGAGTCTCGCAACCATGGAAAGGCATTTAAAGTAGTGGAGGAGGCAGTCAAGTTGCATGGGAAGGGAAAGGTCCGCTCTAGGCTCCACCATGTCCCGGCGGCATTTGTTTAGGGTTTCGAGAACGCTTTCAACCTTTTGTGCATCGCCCTCCGAGTATTTTGAGGCTACCAACTTACGTAACGGCTGGTATAGCTCCACCGGATCAGTCTTCTTCAGTGGGATTGACAGCACCCGATCATCGTTGTTCATGGCGGCGTCGAATTGTGATACGATTAGGAATCCCTGAATTGGAATTGGGTTTGGATTTGCAAATTCCCCACTCCTCCTCTCCCCTTTTAACCTATTCGGGGATTTTTTATTTTTTATTTTTTAAATTATAAAAATTAAAATTTGAATAAGATAAAAAAAACCTCCAATTTATTCTCTCTTTTAACTTTGCCGCATAAAAAAGTGCCTTGTGTTGAGCGTCTCTTTCGACGACTTACTCTTTCTCTTCTTTTTTTTTTTTTTTGTCATGGACAAGGCCTGAAATAGGCCCTACTCAAAACAACCCGCCCAATAAAATTTAAAATAGTACAGCGTATTCTCTCTCCCTCCCAATACTTGGATTTATCCAAAAAAAACTAAAACCCTATACATGCTGCGAGTAACCATCCGAATACCAGGGATAATAAACATCTTATGTTATAAAAAGCTAATTTTGGATTCACTAAGGTTTGAACCCTTGACCTTCCGGATCTGGAATTCTTATACCATGTCCTGAAACCACTCATCCCAAAAGCGTAACTTGACAGGATAATGTAACACTAATAATAATATCTCTAATACTTTCTAAACCTTCATTGTACACATTGTACGCTTAGGTCATTGGCTCCCTATACTTTCTCACATGCTGCAACTGCCTATCACAATCTTTTTTATCTTAATGGCCATATTGTTAGCGCCTGATGCCTTGTCGACAGAATAGGCTCCCACCAAAAATGCTAAACTTAGAACTAATTTAACTATATCGGAACCTTCGTCGCTGATACTGTCAATCGGAACTTCAACCAAAATTGTTGTTTTTACTCCTAGTCCTTGGATATTGGTACTATGAAACCCAATTTGAGAAGAGATCAACTACACTGACCTGAGAGAATTTTCTTGGATCCAAGAAAGGGAAGTTCACTTTCCTTTATCGACGAGACATGGCTTGACTTGGTGCTATCCACGGCTCCAAATGAAAGTCTATGATATCCTCCTTTAGTTGTAATCTGAAGCCACCATCGGTGACTCTTACGGTTGCTGTGGTCCCGCGCCATTGACCCTAGAATAAGAGGAAGGATTCGCACGCGTTTCTCCCTCTTCCTTATCGGGTTTGGTTCTTCTGGGTGTGCTACCTTGTGTCATGGAGCTACTTGCTAAAGTTGAGACAGGGATAATTTGCTTTGGAATGTTCATGTCAGCCACTTCAATTTCCGATGTAAGTTGTTCATGGGGATGATTGTGGTCGTTCCTGCTTCTTTGCTGCTCTAGCCCTGAATTATATCTCGCCGATTCTGCAGAGGGATAAAAGCCCAATCTGTTTGTTTGAGGAGTCTCATCCCGTAGTATCTCACGCAGCTCACTTGGAAGGTATCTACTCCAATTTCTCCTCAATTTTCCGTCCGACTCCAATGTTGCCGCAGTATGCGCCAGGTTGTTTGCCTCCCTGGAGACCCAAGTAAGTCTACAATTCTGCATCTCTTCCATCCAATCGAGAACGTCCCTCGGTATTGGTTCAGCTTCTCCTTCTATACTCTTTGATTTTAATGCTTGAATGATCTGTAAATTATATGATTCTATCAGTACTTTTTTGAAATGTAGATTCCTGGCTAAAATGATGGCGTCCTGGTTCAACAACTCCCGATCATTGTTGTTCATGGCGCCGTCGAATTATGATACCATTAGGAATCACTGAAATGGAATTGGATATGGATATGCAAATTCCGCACCCCTCCCGTCCCGCTTTTAATCCCTCTCTCTTTTAACTTTGCCGCATAAAAAAGTGCCTTGTGTTTAGCGTATTTATCTCTTCTAATAAGTTGTTAAGGAGATGTAACCTACCTCAAATCTGATGAGTGTTGACAAATCAAGTTTGGAATTTAAAGCAAAGTATTAAGGATAAATGATAGGCTTTTCACTACCTGAATGATCCAACCGGTCGATAATCAATTCCTCTGCATTTCCCCTGTTTTCATTCCATAATCCTTCTGCACCAAACGGAGTGCATGCACTAAGCTTTAAAATTATTGACATCAAGTGTAACTTCCACAAATTGCAGTAAAGCAGGTACTGATTTAGAAACGCAAGGCTTGGATTCGTGTGGCATTCATTGTTCAAATGCAATGATTTCTAGTTTTCTACAGAGAATAAGTCATCTTCTGAAGTGGATAAGCAGTTGAGCAAGTATCAATGCCATGAAGCTTGCAAGGATGTTGTCCCGAATCATCAAGTTAGTGAAAATCTAATAAATATCTTCATTCTTCACTCAATTCTATTCTTTACCAAATAAATTTTTGGAAGTGTCACATCCCACAGCATCTATAAAAAGATACATTTGAAAAACCAAAAGCTCATGAGCTTTCATAATTTTTTTTTTTGTGTGTTTTATAAGTCAAAAGTATTCAAAGAATATGGTAACCTTTTGTTGAGTACTTTAGTCTCTGTTTTATTTGTTTATTTTCTTAGTTTTCTACTGTAATAAGATTTACGTTTAATGTGTCGAGCTCTCTTTTAAAAAAAAAAAAACAAAAAAACAAAAACAAAAAAAAAAAACCTTCTCTTAGTTTAAATTAAAAACTTACCTATTTAAATTAGAACATATTCTCTGACCCAAAAATGAAAAAAAAATAAATAAATAAAACACGATTAAATATTTTATGATATATCTTGTAAAAAATAAGTGTCTTATGAGTGGAGTCTTTTCATTAGAAAATATTAACGTATTCAAAATTTCAATTATTTTGTTTTTGTGTCAAAATTTTCAATTATCTGAACTTATTATAGACCTGATGTAAAAACTTTGTCGTCATATATTATAAGTGTTTCAATTCCAAAATTTCCCAACAAAATTCTAGCTTTTTGTCTTATTCTTATTGGCCGGAATATTCTATTTACCCAATCAAAATCCAAGATAGTCAACCAAATCATACATAGGTAACATAATAACATCTTGTATTCTATTTATTAAATTAGATTAAAGGTCTGATTAAGAGTTCAAATGGAAAAATTAACTCTTGCATCATCTTATTTACAAAATTGAGCATCGTCAGCTAAGAGAGAACTGAATTACTGAGTTGGTAGATCCGTAAAAGAGTTTTAAAATTACAAGAAGACAACCCTAGCTCAATTAATAAAACCATATGCCTTTTAATATGCTGCACCCGGATTCAAATCTTGGTGAATGTGCCAAGTGTTGAATATGAGCCTTTTAGTGTTGTGTGGGTGTGTGTAGCTGCACCCGGATTCAAATCTTGGTGAATGTGCCAAGTGTTGAATATGAGCCTTTTAGTGTTGTGTGGGTGTGTGTAGCATTAGTGTGTTGTGATACCTAGCATTGGGGGTTGTCCAATCTATCTGACCACAAAAAAAAAAAGGTAAGACGACCTTACTAAAAGACTATTGTCTAGGAACTGCAGTGAAAAATGAAAACCCTAATACTGCAAATAGAGCAAGAAGTTCTACAAGAATGTGAGCCGGATGCTCAATGATTACTGGCATTTCCAGATTATTATTTACCGCCAAGTGTCTAGAAGGAATCAACTCGATATTCCAAAAGGGGCGAGCCATAGCCAAAAGATCGCGTCCAGAAGAAGAGGCACCATAGCCTTGCACCCACAAGTACCTAAGAGAAGGCGATTTGCAGCAATGGCTAGTGCACGCTCACTGAAAAAGGAACAGCCTCTCATTTCGAGTTTCTGGAGATTCGGACAGCCCCGTATCAGACTGTCCGACATAGCCAAGTAACATCCATCTGACATTTTGGCTGTATTGCCCAATGTAGCCGGCAACCCACCCTGGTCGGTAAAACCCCGGGTTGGAGAAAAAGAGCAAATCTTCTAAAGCTTGGTTTACTTGTATAGTTTCATGTTACACAAATGCTTAAACCTAGTGTCAATATGATTGCTTGCTACACAAGGTCATGTATTTGGTCCTAGTTTATGGTATCTTTCGCTAGGTTTAGTAAGGTTTGCAATTTCCATGCACTACTTAAACAAATAAATCAGAAATAGACACAATAGATTGTGTTAATAAAGACAAGCATATAACATAGCGTGTGAAAGAGTAGTGACCACTTTTCTATAAATTTTAGATAGAAATGGCCCACCGTGCAATTTGTACATCGAGGGCCATAAATATTGCACTAAAACTTTTCCTCCATCAAGGGTTTATTCTGTCCATTCCATTTCTATATTGTTTTTCTTGTTTTATCACTCTCGTTATATTGAGAATGACTAATAAATGAGTTTAAGTATAGACCACCATTTACAAAGACATGCTTCTTAGATTTTGTGTGTTTCAGTCAAAAAACAGAAAAAAAAAATCTCAATCCTGTGAAAATTAAAAGCAGTATGATTACCAATTGAATCATTTTACAGTTTTCAAAGAATTTAATTTTGATTGTCTAATAGTATGAACTATTTTTCACAAATCACAATCATCTAATTTTATCTATTTTTCAAGGATCAAGATCCTCCAAAGTAAAAAATTAGTAAAGTGGAAAAATGAAGAGTTAATCACTCTTAAATTAAGATAGTAGGATACACATTTCATTAAGTTACAAAATCAACGGTGATTAACCCCTAACTTTACTACTTTATCAATTTTCTCACTTTAAAGGATTTAAATTTGTTTTTTAATAACTATTTATGTGAAAAATAGTTATTTTTACTAATGTAATATGAAAATCAAATCCTTTTCCAAAATATTAAAGGAAGAAATAAATGGCAACACAAATTAGTCTTATAAACAATTCAAAAATTCAAACAACTCAAACATGGGAAGAGAGCTTGTGCTCGTGAATTTACTGCCCTAAATTGGGGAGGGTAGTTTTTGTTATGCATACTAAAAAAAAGACAAAATAATTTATATTTGTAGCTAATTACAAAAATAATCTTGATTTATGTAGGTTAGCACACAAATCAGACAAAGTGGTACTAACACTTGTCTTGAGCTAAAGGTTAAGATGGCAGATTAATTAAATTATTGATAGGGACTACTAAGGAAAATTCCCAGAAAAGATGGTGCAGTGTGAAAGCATGTTTTAGCGAGAAAAAGGTAAATCTGACTTCTAACATATGGCACTTGCAAACTATTGAAAAAGCATTCTATACCAATGTGGTTTCAAAGAATACAAAGTGGTAAAATTTGGATACAAGACATAAACACAGTCATTAACTGCAAGTGATATAGGTTACCACTAATATGTGATAATAGTAATATATCAAAACTAAAAACATCACTTATGAAATTGAAATCTAAGAAAATGAGTGAGTGGAGAAAATCAAAACGGGCAAAAATGGGAAAGCTCAACATATCATTCCAATCTCAATTTCAAAAACATCACTAGTGCAGGACTCTATATTGTGACATTTAAGGTATTAAGGCTAAATACACTGCCAAGGTTGGTTAACCTATGTATACGGGCTCCCCGAATTTTCTAACCTGATTGATTGCGACTTGATTTATGATGTCGTCTCTCTTTCCTATATCTTGATTGTTCAGGATCGAAACCACCTTCCTCTGCTCCATAGACAGCCCATGAAGGTGTAGCAGTCATGTAATCTGTGCTGTCAAAAGTTCTTCCAGATGCCACCTGATTTTAAATGAAGCTTCATAAATAAAATAACAACTCAAAGTCGGTTCAGCATAGCAGGAAAGCCAGGAAAACAGACACCTACCAGGTCATGAAATTTATCGTAGTCTATCCATGTATACCACTTGCCATCAATCTTGAACTTCTTAGTCTTTGCTAAGAGAACACAACATGAATGAGCATGTTCACAAGCAACTTCATACTCCCCTTGGCTTTTCAGAGCAAGGGCCTCTGAAAAAGCTTTCACATCAGCATGCCAAGGCACATTTTCCATCGTCAATTTTGATGTGGCAGAGCTGCAAAAGAAAATCAAGAGATAATTGTCACTGAATGGTGCTTTTGACACACAAGAAGATATCTTGAGCAAAGAGGGTGCACAGAAGAGAAGGAAGAAGCATACGAGCCAAATATGTAACTCCCTTGATTTCAACAAAGTCAAGGCTCTCCAATACTAAAGAGCTTGTAATAAGCATCAACATCTTCAGTGTTCCAACCTTTCACCAATGTCAAGCGGTATACAGTTCTTTGATGTTTTTCCTTGAGGGCTGTCAAGGAATCCTGGCACATAATAGACCAGTTGATCAAGAGAACATAGAATATATCAAATGGCAACATAAAATAAAATGATATAGGATAAAGGGACCATATACTAAGGATCCTCAATTTGAATCCAAACCAGAGCTTGGCAACATCAGGTGGAAAAACTACATCTCTATAAAACTGTAAGTGAAATTACACATTTTACATCCTATGCTTATTGTTATTGATTACTGTGATGATTTGTTATCAGAATATAATTTCACACAGTTTTTCACTGACAATTAAAATGGACTCACAATGAATCGTTCCCAGAAATCTCCAAAGAGTGGCCTATCAATTGCCTTCAAGGAGTCTTTTGTTGCAGCATCTACACTGACATATAACTGCAAGACACAAACAAGAAAATTAAGTTTGGCTCGTATAACAAGCATGTTTTAAGATGTGAAACTCTGGAAGCTACACAAAACCTGGGTGAGAGGCTTCATTGACTTTATTTTATCTGGAAACTGTGCATTTGTCACCAGAAAAGTGGAAATTCTCCTTTTGTGCAGTTCATCCACAAGTGTATTTATCTCTGGATACATAATAGGTTCCCCAACAAGAGATAATGCACAATGTCGTGGTGTAAGACCTTCGTTTAGTCGCTCCAGGGTAACTCCTACGAAAAAGTAAGTAGAGTGGATCAATTTAAGTGATGACAAAGATATTGATTCTCCCACCACAACAGCACACATGCATATATTTGGAGGTGAGTCCTAAAACTGAAGTCATTACATGCATAAAAGTGCAACCTCTAGCAAAATATTGAAATAGGAAACTTTTTTGTCAGCTCTATTGTCTAACTGTGTGGGTTCATCAATCAGCAACATAGCTTCATACTATGAAATTATCAAGCATAAAAACATAAATTTACCAGGAACTCCTTTCATTTGTTTAATCATATTTGAATGCATCTCTATTGCAGAATTTACAATCTCTATTGGATCATCCATCTTCCATTGCCAACTTTTTCCCACCGGATTTGTGTGATGTCTCCAACAAAAAACACATTTATTTGCACAGGCCAGGCTAGGGGTTGCCTCCATGCACCTATTCATTCAAAAAAAAAAAAGGGAAAACCAAAAGCAAATGTTTAGTGAAAATGATTCCAAAATACCAATGACTGGATAATAAAAGTAAGGCTACTACAGTATGCCAAAGTAACAATAATATACCACATGTTTTTCTTCTATATATTTATTTATTACCTTATCTTCCTTTTCTGTTAATTTTTTTTTAAATTATTGATACACTACAATGTGATGAGATTTACTCTTACATTACAGAGCGCAGTATTATAAAAACTATGAAGCTCAGGCATAATGAAACTAACGTAGTGAATAAATATCTATAGTTGCCATCTAAAAGAAATCTAAAAGTTGTAGCACCTCAAGCATAATGAAACTAACAGCACCTAAAACAAATAAAAGAGCACAGTAAGGCAAGTTACTTTACCTATGGCTCTCAATACCATAGAATGAATGCTTGTAGCAACCACCCCGTCCTCGAAGCTGTGACTTGGTCCATCTACAAATCTTAACACCGCTATGCGAACCAATAATTTTATAC
Source organism: Arachis hypogaea (assembly GCF_003086295.3). Taxonomy (NCBI): domain Eukaryota; kingdom Viridiplantae; phylum Streptophyta; class Magnoliopsida; order Fabales; family Fabaceae; genus Arachis; species Arachis hypogaea. Next base: position 142,928,721 of record NC_092038.1, read on the forward strand.
CCCTGCAAATTGACAGTGAACATCAATAAACCAATATATGAAACTCTAAAGTCTAATATGCTTGCTTCTCTAAACCAATAATTTGCAAATAGCAAATTTCTGCACGGCATTATATCCATAGATGTCATTATATAAAGCACAACCTAATGGTTTTTAGATCACATTCCGCAATTTTTAGCAATTGTAGTAGTTACAATACCATAGCAACACCAACTGTATCTGCAATTTGAAACCAATACTATTACAATGATGATATTATACCTGCTTCTCTAAATTAGCTCTAATAACTGGAGTCACCATTTCCCTTTGGCCATTCACTTTTCCATTTCCATTACCATTACTCTCAGCTGCCGCTGCCGTCTTCTTCCTTGGTGGCACCTTCCCAGCAATGTCCTCAAGATCAACAATTTCCTCTTCCTCCAAATCACTCTCTCCTTCAGATTCCTCCTCAGAATCATAAACCCCACACTCCAAATTACCATTAACCCCATTTTCCAAAACCTTGCCTTTCAAAAAACCAACAACCTTCTCACACCACTTCTCAAAATCCAAATCCAATTCACCACCATCAACATCACCTTCCCCTAAAGGCACAACCTCACTCCCACCCAAATCCCTAATCTGCTTCACAAAACCCTTAGCCACCGCATTGAACCTCTCTCCATAAGCTCTACTCCCCACACCAAACACCCCGAACCTACAACCCTTCAGAAGCAACGCCCCAACCCTAAAATCCTTCACGCTCTCCGCGAGCCACGTGGCAAAAAAACGTGCTCCAGAAGGTGGATTCCCATCTTCCCAAGTCGAAGCAACGATGAGAACTAGGGTTTCTTTCGGTAAGTCTTCGGGCTCGTAGCTCTGAGCATCTACGAGGTCGAAAACGACGCCGTTTGAGGCTAAGAGATTGTGGAGGCGCTGTGCTAGGTTTTCGGAAGTTCCGGTTTGTGAAACGAATAGGATTTTGCCACGTGTAGTGTGTTTTGAAGAGAGAGTGAGGGTTTTGAGGTGGCGCAAGCGGCGAGACTTGTAGAGGAAGTAGAAGGTTGTGGCGGAGAAGAGAGCGAGTAGCGTCACACGCGCTGGGAAAGAAGACAATGCAGAGGGCATTTTAGGTATTTCCTTTTTCTCTTGCAGCGCGCGGTGGTGAAACTGAAACAAAGGAATGGGGAAGAAGAAGAAGAAGACGGCGTCATGAAACGAATTGTATGATTAATGGGCTTTAATTTAAACATGATGGCCCAATACATTATGGGCTCCTCTTTAATTGGCTCATTGTTTTTTGGGACTTGTGTTTTGGGCTCAGTTTACCATAAACAAAATCAAATACCAACAAAAAAAGTTCTGTCAAAAAATAAATAAATAAATTAAATCACCATGAGATTATTTGTTCCTATAAATCTACTTCCTCTTTGTTTGTGTCCAATTTTATTTTCTTAATATAAATTTCTTTTTAACCAAGTTGGGTTGGTCTAGTGGTTAGCTCACTAGTCAACACAGGTAATGTCACTAAGGTAGCGTTTGTTATTGGAGATAGGAGACAGAGACATGAATAGTACATGTTTAAAATGTGTTTGGAAGCAGAGACATGGACACAAAACACATTATCTCTAAGACAGTTTTTTATATTTTTGTGTAAATTCTTTTACGATAGGACAATAATGGACACGGGATTTGAAAGAGTGGATACGGACTTTTTTATAAATTTTGTTTTTTTTTTCATAGATAATTTTTATTATTTCACTATTATCCCTTCTTTTTTTTTCTATAATTAGTCTTGAAACTTTTGAAAAATAAATATTATTAAAGGTAAAATTAATCTTTTAAAATGCTAAAAAATAATTTATAAGTTGTAATTGATTTTATATAATTTGAAGAAAAATCAGTTTTTAGACAAAAAAATTAATTTTTTAAATAAAAATAGATTTTTATGTGCAAAAACTATTTTTTTTCATGTAAAAATGGATTTTATTTTTAAAACTGATTTTTTATTTAAAATTAATTTGGCTTATTAACCTAAACAAATTTTTTTATTAATCAAATTCATATCTATTTTTTATTAATCTTAACCATATGTATTCCTACATATTAATAATAAATTTAAAAATAAAATAAATATAATTATAATTTTATTTTAATATAAATATTATTATATTTTTTTTATTAAAATTGTTGGTCCCTTCAAACATTTTTTTAAGTTTTGTCCGTACTCCTACGTACTCTCATTCTCTATTAAATTAGTTTGTACTTAACGTAGAAAATTTAGAATCAATTATTATTTTAGTCATTTCATATAATACACATACAATAATTTTTAGTGTTTCCGTCTTATTATCTCTGTCTCAGTGTCATCCTCTGTCCTGTTTTTGAAAATAAACGCAGCCTAACATACCAAAGTGTACTGTTCCATGAATCCTAAATTATACACTATAAATATCCTCTCACGCACCAAATGTTTCAAGATAATAACAAAAATAAAAAAAAATATTCTAAGTGGAAGATATAAATCATTATAAATAATAAAAAGATCCATATATTTAAAAAGTCAAAAAAATAAGTGCAAGATATAAAGTTAACTTGTATTTTAATGAAAAATAAAATAGTCTAATTCAATCCATAACTTCTAATAAAAAAGGTAATAACGTCCTAAATTTGCATGACAGACTGCTGCATCTTTTTATTTCAGTCAATGACAGCGAGTTTCTCTGTGATATCCCACTTTGAGTTATTTTCGTTATTCACCAAATTCACAGCCAGACGCATTCTTGTGTAATCAGAAATAACCTAACAGACAGTAACAACGATATTACAAAATGGAACAAATATAATTTCATTGACAATGTTATTTTTATTACCCATGTCTTATTACCAAGGTTCCAATAGCGAGTGAGCTGCATCCATTGAGTGACCCAAATACCACAGTTATTTCTTTGCCACAATTCAATGCACATATTAACGAAGGAATATCACAAAATAACAAACTGCCAGAAAATTGAATTTTTACTTTAAAAAATGGTAAATTTAAACGTACGATTTGGCAGATTGTTGCGGGACATCTGGTTCTCTGAATTTATACTTTGAAAATTGAATGTTTCTAAAGGAAGGTGTTTCACCAAAATTCTTCTCGGACAAAAATTCCTCTAGGTAATTTAACAAAGTGTTAATGACAATCTTACGCTCTGTCACCAATCTGCTCTTTTTGAAAGAGTCCAGATATTTCACGACCTCGTTCAGTAAATCAACCACTATGAGAAAGCAATGGCTATTGAGGTGAATTGGCACAAAAATCTACAACAACATTCAGAAAATAACCTTAACTATAAACAGTCATGAAATATTATTATATGAATTAATTGAAAGTTCAATAAAATTAACCAACCTGATGTAAACTGGCAAGGTCCCCCATGAAGTTCTGTTTCGGGCTTACCACAATTTGCTGCCATGAATATTAAACTAAGTTAGGAATCTTATTATGTTTTTTGTCTACCTGGGAAAATATATTAAATTTGAAGACTAAATTTCGATATGCCAAGGAACTTAACAGAAAATGTTGGTGACAGAAACCATTGGTTGGCATGTATGTTTCCTTTTGGCCCAAAATGTCCTTTGGTGAGCATCGAACAAACTAAGGTAAGAACCTATGGAGTACAAAAAATCAGAGTTATTCTGCACCAATCCAAATTTGATACTTTTACAAGGATAATAAATAAATAAATAATGCAAAATTAATTCTTACATCACCAATTATTGGATTGCCGGGCATTATAGTCAGAAGAGTCTTGCGTGTGCCACTACAATGATCGTTTGGAACAAGCACTTCTCTAAATTCATAAAATTAGAATATTATACTATAGTGGTATAGTAGGTTATATAAAAATTATATAAAAAATTAAATATTAACTAAAAATAAAAAGTTAATTTTACTTATTCTGGATCTATATTTTTTCCAAATATATAGGCAGCAATGGCCAATTTTTTATTAAAAAATTTCATCTCTTTAGTTGGCCGAAATACAAGGTCTAAACACTATTAAAAAAATAGCAACAAAAAAAAAAGTTCAAAGTTAATTAAAATGCAATTATAAAATAATATAAATAATTTATAAATTTTTTTTATTGCGTATGAAAAATAAAAAGTATGTTCATCTACTAACGGTCTCCAAATAGTTAAGTACTCACACGTGGCATGTCATCCCGTCCATATTTGGATCGTAGTTGTTGTAGTAAAGCCATGGAGATCCCGAAGGAAATTTTTTTGCAAATTGCAATTCTTTCTGCAACTCCAAAAAATATGATAATTATTTTAGACACTGTTACTTATTTGTAAGTAATGTCATCTCAAATGATCCGTTTTCACGACATCAACAAAATCATTATAAATATCAACAAATAAAATTTAGCTCCCTAATCTTAACCAGGGTTCTAATCAACCTTCTAAGGTCACTAACAGGCACAATTTGATGACTAAAGAAAAAATCGGTACTCACGAACCTAAAATACTCAACAATGAAGTTAGACATCATGTCTAGTGAAAAAGAGAGAAGTCGAGGAAGAGATCGTATTTCATGAATTAACATTAATATAGCAATATGTGAGAATACTAAAAAGTTCTTCACCCCTGAATGGGAACAGTGACAAATCCAATGCTAGAATAATGTTGTACATTGTGTACTATAACACCATCTATTATGTACTATTTTGATCAAATGCTATCTAGATGGTATTTAATAGTTATTATTTAAAAATAAAAAGATAAAACTTTAACTGCGTTGACCGGTAATCCACGCTTTTTTCCCTTGCACCTCCAAGTATTCTTCCTTGTGACTGGTTCGTCACCCAAACACATTGAGGGATTGGCATCAAGTATTTCTTTCAAAGGGTCTACAGCGGAGTAACAACTGATGCATTATTCGAAAGCTTTCTGCGTTTTGAAGTGTCCGACGGCGGTGTAACAACTGGAGTAGCATTCCAAAGCTTGACACCGTCACTCCCACTTTTTGGTGAAGAACCAACCGTTTTCACAATTTCTGGGAGAACTGTTGTTATCCCTTGCACAACAGCTTCGCGAATCATTGTCGACAGTGCCTCGGCAACACCCTTTCCAAGCTACAACATGACATACAATAAGATGCGTTACTTGTATACTAAGGTTACAACACAGCAACTATAAACATCATAAAAGATAATTAAAGACATGTTAAATAGAGTATGCCAAGAAAGTAATGCATATTCGGATATTGTAGCCCAAAAAAATGGATTACCTTCTCATCCAAGGCGGAAAAGTCCATGTTTGATTCTTCTTTAGAGGTTACAGAGGCATCCAGTGAAAACTGCTCAAGCCAAATAAATTCAATATTGTTATTAGACTAAAAAAACTACTAAACAGAATTTATAAAAGACTAATAATCGATCATTTAACAAAAACAAGTGTGATTACCTTACTCATATTCTCTGCTCCTCTGATATGCAGTTATTGAAAAAAAAGTGTTAGGTTTAAAACTTCATGATAAACACTGTTATTTATAGAGATAACTAACAAAGATAACGAAAAATCTATTTTTTTAAATAAAGATATCCTAATAAATGTAAAAAGATATTTATAATTTCTCACTAATTTTTAAATTAAATCCAATTTTTTGTCAGGATATTGTAACAAGATAACTAAGATATTTAATTTTTTCATTTGATATTCAAATTTAAATTATAAATTCAAACTAGTATTTTTTCAAATTATTTATTATTGGAATAAATACGTATGGAATAAAAAGTATTGAAGGCCTATTTCACATCAATTTTATTTTTGTAAATTGTTTATCATTGGAATAAAAAATGTATGAAAATTCACTCTTGTTATTTTCTTAGTAAATGATTAAAGAATAAAAAGTTGTTATTAGCATTTGTCTTGGAGTAGATGATTATATTATTAGGAGAAAGTAAATATTCTCATTTATTACTATTATACCTTTTTAAATTATACTATAATTTTACAAATTATTTATTTTTAAATTATAAATTCAAATAATTGTATTATTAATGAATATTTTTTTCCTATTAATATAAATATTACGCAATTATTTTATGAAAGTTAGACAAAATTTTTTTACCAAAAATATCTCTATAGAAAAGTTAGCAACTTTGCAAATTTTTGCATTATAAAATTATTGGAGCCTACTATTATACCTATACGCTAGATAACACTCATATTTTTTGTTATTTTAAAGAATGTTGTTTTTTGTTTTCACTTTATCCTTTCATTTTTTTTTAGATTTAATCATATTTATGGGCATTTTTTTATTCTTTTATTTTTATTATATTCAATATTTAATTTTTAATACAAGTTGTTATATACCATGTTATATTTAATTTTTGAGAAAAGAACAAATAGGTCCCTAATTTTTTGCTCCGCGGACATTTTCGTCCCTGACCATTGAAAAATACTTTTAAATCCCTGACATTCACAAAACTTGGACAGATCAGTCCCTGACGGAGGCATTTGGACGGATCAGTCCCTGACGGAGGCATTTGGACGGAGGGACTGATCCGTCCAAATTTCATGAAGGTCAGGGACTTAAAAGTATTTTTCAATGGTCAGGGACGAAAATGTCCACGGGGCAAAAGGTCAGGGACCTATTTGTCCTTTTCTCTTAATTTTTATATCAAATAGTTACCTCATATTATTTTATAATTTATTCTTTTATTACTTTGACTTTATTTTATGTCATAAAAAAGATTTTTATTTTCTTTTAGTACCATATTAAGTTCACATTAATAAATGAGTTCAAATTACAATTCAAAATCCATCCCAAAAATCATAACCTTAACTTATTAAACTATTAATGAACCAAGTTACAATAACGATTTGTCTTGACTCAGTTACAAATCTATAAACGAATCAAATTCAAGTTGTCACTACTATATTAATATTGTATTAAAATTGCATTAAATCATTAGTATTTTATTTTAGACTTGTTATTGATAAAAAATATTATCTAAATTTATTTAACACTATATTATTATATGATAAGTAGGCTAACTAATAACATTAAATAAAAAAATAATAAATTAAAAATATTAATTTTCTTCTGCTACTTAGATTAATAGTCGGTGTAACTAATTTTTTTGTAAGTATTAATATATTATTAATATTTTTTTTTCTTCCAAAAACCTTCTTACTTAAATGAAAGTATCTTTATAATATACTATTAATATTAAGTAAAATAATATATTATTATAACCTTTTATAATATCTTGAATTTCTTATCCTTATCTTTTTATAACTAGTAATATTTTTTTATAAGTACACAAATATATCCTTAGCTTTTTTTTTATTTATTTTTTTTCTATAAACATATTACAATTGTTCGTTTTCTATCGTAGTCAAGAAGATAGTCTGAATTTGAGTGGTTTTTGTACATTCAGTCTGGTCAGAATATTTTTATTGTTTATAGTTGCAAACACAATACTAATGTATAAATATCTAAGGTCTAGAATTCAATACCATGGATATTATTTAAATAACTGAATTCTAATGTTAGGATTATATTAGTTTAATCTCTAGAAAACTGTTCTAATTTAATACTAGTTATACTATACATAAATTATACTAGTTATACTACAATTATACCTAATTATTTGTTTTTAGCCTAAAGAATTAAAGGGGGTAAGACAGATAGGTCCCTGACTTATTAAATCTTTGACAAATACATCCCTGACAAAATTTAAATACAAAAAAGTCACTAATTTTAACAAACGGAGAACAATTTAGTCCTCCAATCTATTTACCTCTCATACACCAAACAGAACTGGCTGAAGAACGTTATTTTTTGTTATTTTGAAGAACGGTATTTTTTGTTTCGAATTTATCCTTTCATTTTTTTTGGGTTAGATTTAATCATCTTTATGGTAAAAAATTAGTAAAAAATTACGTAAAATAAAAACATCATATTCTTTTTCATAAAATTAAGGTATATTAAATATTAAAAAAAAAACAAATATTAAACGTAATTTAGAAGTACGTGACTCTTCTTTATATAATTCGAAACAATTATTTTATTTTATCCATCTTATCTATTAATATAAAAGAAATATTTAATTTCAAAAGTTGATTTTATTAAATATTTATCTTTTAAGATTATTATATAACGAAAATTTAAAAATATAATTTAATTTAAATATTATAAAATTAATATTAAATATAATTTTTTAAATATCTATCTTTTAGATAAAATTTTATTTTTACAAATTGTTATATATAGTTATTTCAAAGCTGCTCATTTACTTTGCACCAAAAATTAAAATTTTATTCAAAATCGCCTTTTAATTTCCGAAAATTTCAGTTTTGGAGTGTCTTCTCCCTCGTATCACATCTAGCTAGCTAGGTTACCACGCCAAAAACCCAATCTTTTTTCAGAACCTAAATAGTTGACTTATATTTTATTTAACACTATTTCGGATACAGCCTCTCAAACACTTGATTAGGAATAGGATTCAAAAGCTTCTCAATCTTGAGCACTGCAAGAATCTCATCAGCCGCGCCGCTAACAATGCTGAGAGGCTGCCGGCCAAGATGCTGTTGAATGACACTCAGCATGGCCTCATAGGCAGCCCTAGTCTCTTTGGTCTTGGGCTGATACACGCCTTCCTCAGTGGCAGTGAGGACACTCTCTTCCAGGAGGCGCCGGCGCTTGCCCTGTCGAGACAGGGGCTCGGTCAAAGGGTCACGCTCCTTCTTCTTCTTCTGGTTAGCCTTCTGAAGAGGCCCGGTCGCCAAAGCTCCTTGGGTCGATATTTTAAAAATAACCCATTCTTCTGGTCGCAGGGTCACTTCTTGATCTCCTTCTCCCACGGCAACTTCATTCTGCTTCTTTTTTTCCTCTCTCTTTTCTCACCCTCATTCAGCGACATTCGTCTTCTCCCTTTCCAACTCGAAGCTCAGCCCAGCTCCTCCTCTTTGGCGTCATTGTCACCGCACCTCCAGCAGTGGCAATAACATAGTACCACTGCATTCTTTTCCCGTTTCTCTGCTTCAAGAACTCTAGTCATCACCTCAGGTTCTCTCTTTGCTCTGCTTTCTAGTCTATTTTCTTTAATTAGTTAGTTAGTTAGAATTTGCATGTTGTTAGTGGATTTAAGCGGTTAAGATAGGTTAGGATTAGTTTAGTAGGTCTTTGTTAAGTTGCAAGTGTTGGATTATGGCCATTATGGATTGAATTCCGCTGAAAATTGCTTTAGTATGCTGAATTTCTGCATTGCACACCACATGCTTGATTGAATGCCTATGTAATGTTTTGCATTTTATTTATGTGTTGTATCTACTATAAAGATTAAATTGCGAAAATGTTAGGCACACTGTTCTTGGATGAGGCACTTTTGGCTATATTTTGATGCTTGTTCAACTTACAATTCATTAGCACATTGATTTTGTTTTGTTTTGTCAACACCTATAGGATTTCTATGTTCATATTCCTTGAATTTTGGGTGAATCCTCAATTTGTGTGCATTTAATTTGTTGTTTTCTACAAGTAAAGAACCTTCACCGAGAGAATGTTATCTACTAAAAAAATGAAAATAGCTAACAACTTTGAGTATGCTTTATTTTTTGTTCTGGAAAAGAAGGATGGTATTTCACAATTTATATAGGTTCCAATGAATAACATGTTCTAATAGATAAAGTATATAATTAAATAAGTTCTTAATAAATTTGGTTTAGAATGATTTTGTTTCAAAAATATTTAATTACATCAAAATTATTGAATTTTATAAAAGTAAGAGATAGGTTTATTTAACTTTTTTTGTTTTGTTAAACTATGTTGTTTATTTCATTCATATGTTTATTTTTGACTTGGTGAGTTGAATCATTAGGAATTACTCATGTATTGGTCTTATTTTACTAATGAGGCCATAGTTATATCCCTTTTTTATTTATCGCGTATAAAATTATCCAATATATATTGCTAGTAACACTTGATAAAATTTTGTTTTATTAATGAAGCTCGACTAAGCTTGGTAGATCTACAGACGGCTATAACTTTTGGAAAAAGATGAAGGTAACTCTTGAGTCAAATCCTCTGTTTAATTGAATTGTATAAATAACATTTTGTGTGTTGATGATGCATATAGGATCCGTTTAGGTGCAATATGGAAATTTGAGATTGGGTAAAAAATAAAGTGTTGAAGTACAAAAATGGAAGAAAGAGTATTACCCAACTAAGTTTCGATGTTAGTGATGTGTCTATTATTCCTATTGTATGTGTCTATTATACCAAATTGTTTGAACCATTTGAGTGCCATGATAGATAAAACTAGTGCAAGTTCATCCATCCAGAAAGACATGATGTATGGAAGTGATATTATAAGCATGATCCTATGGGTGAAAGGAAAAGATGCTGAGTACAACAACATTCTCGGCTTAGTAAAAAACATTGATCTTTCATCTAATAAATTGTTGGGGGAAATACCAATGGAAATCACAAACCTATTTGCTCTGATTTATTTGAACTTGTCCAAGAATGAGTTAAGTGGTCACAAAGTATTGGCAATATGGAGTCATTGGAATCCATTGATTTCTCTAGCAACCAACTCACAGGGGAGATCCCTCAAAGCATCACAAACTTGAACTTCCTGAACAAGCTAGACTTGTCCTACAATCACTTGGAGGGCAAAATCCCAATGGGCACTCAGTTGCAAAGCTTTGAAGCATCCGATTTCGTCGGCAACAAGCTATGTGGTCCACCATTGCTGCTCAACTGTACCATGGACGGGAAAGTTCCTGATGATGATGCTAATGACAATGAAAAAGAGAGAAAGAATCATGGAGTGAAGTAAGAATCATGGAGTGAAGTGGCTGTTTGTGAGTGTGGCTTTTGGATTTATAGTGGGATTTTGGGGATTTGTGGGTCCACTGTTCATATTCAAATCATGGAGGTGTATGCCTATTACCGTTTCCTTGACGATGATGTGTGGTACAAACTTCAATCATGTATGTGACTTTATGATGTTTTTCTGGTGCTTGGTTTTTCCTTTGTGTACATGTGATGAGTTTGTAATGTTTTCTTTTCATTTCTTTTTTTGTAATAGTGGAAATAAAAATAATATGCACTTGTCCTGCTTAGCTTGTTTAAATGTAATCCAGTTAGTATTGTTGTCCCTATAATAATAACACTTAATGCGAGTCAGATTTGGAAAAATCCAAGTACCATCTGGAAAGATGCACTTACGATCAAGGCACTTTGAGTCCCTCTTTGTCTGAGTGAATCTCTGAGTTATAGAAAATATTTTAGTTTTTTTTAACAGAAAAAAAATAGAACTCAACCATTTAAGCCAAAATCAGCACAATGGGTAGCATCTAAAGAAAGAAAAATGACATTAACCTCATAAGGATCTGTATATAAATCATATCTTTTAGCTTGAACTATTGAAATGACTGGTATTATGTAACTGTATGAACCAGCAATAACTGTTAGCAATCTGGTGGCTAAGACTTCAATTGAATACAAGTCATAAAACTTTGGGCAGAAATATAATTCCATATGATCCTATGCAACATTGTATATCAGAGAGTAAAATCACAGTGAATACCGCTTGAATGAACAGAGATTACCCAAAGAAAACAACTTGTCGATTAACAAGAGTAATTGGAATTAATAAGATACATTCAATACTCAGCAATATATTCCAGATTTCCAATGTTACTTTTCCCCCAAAGTTGACTACAATTAAATCCCAGCGTAACCAACCACAGTAACACAACCATTCTGCACTCAATAAAAGTAAGATAACTTTATTTGTATATCTGACATGTAAAACTGTCCCATGGTTGCCACTTACCCAGCTTGAGTGAAAGTGGAGATTCAGCATTTGAACTCACATAACTTGCCATATTAACAGTGACCTCTCCAAGGATACTAGACCTTGATGGTCCCTGTTAAGCCACATCATAATTCAAACAAACTTCTAACTGATAAAGAAACATCTTAACTACAAAGTAGATACACAATAGGAAAAGCAAACAGCAATAGTATCAGCACCATGGCAACAATAAGCTTGAGGAGACATTCATCAATCTCCTTGGAAGAATTATCTCCTGGAAACAATACAAATTCTGAAAAAGAATCTGACCACTCCCATATTGCACCAGCACCTTGCTTGACTTTGCAATAGCTTTACCACTTTCTACCGAAACAACAGAAACAAAGAGCTTCCCATCCCTTGGGTACCTACAAACAAGAGAATCAGCATTTGTTATTATTAACAGAACCATCTATTTCCTTTATTTCCCCGCACACTGAATTACTATTTAAAACAATTCTAAAATCAACATACAACTTTTTTAGCAGCAAAATTTGGATATAAAGAGTATAATTTTGGTGATTTAAACATTTCCCCCCTTGATTACAACTACTTTAGAACTTAAAGATAAGTCATCTTTGCTTACTTTTAACATGTCACTGTAGTCATTCAATATTATGATTTGTCCCACTGCTTAGTATTATTTTATTAATAATGTGAACAAAAATATGTATGAACACTTGTTATTCATATCAAACCAACAACCCGATCCGCTACTTGCATTTGATAAAACATTCAAGTCTCAAGGATTCTATATTATAGCTCAACAGAACAACTTCACTTTAGTTCACCTTAATTAATTATCATCCATTTCCAAAATACTAAACTTCTTCACATAATAAATTTCATCATCTTTGATAAAATTCAACAAATAAAGCACTAGTTTTCGCTGTTTCTAAATTACAATAGTAGGATCTAAGATTCTGATGCTTGCATTACAAATTGCGCACCAAACGCATAATCAGTTCATCACCGCGGATCAACAATTGCGAACATACGAAGCGTATTAAGCTAACGTGAAAAAAAAAAAAAAAAACAGAACTCTACTTCACACACTATTGCATTAGCATTTATCAACGTAAATGGAAGAATAAGGGAAAAATAAAAATTAAATTAAATTACCTGAAGAGCCTTAAAATGAGAGAATCAGAACTCAAATCTTGTATCAGCTGCAGATTTCGAATAAGCCTTGTTCTTACTCAACCGAAACATCCTCTCGTCTCTCTTCTGAATCACACTCGCGTTCATAATCGGTAACTGGTAAGGTTTCATGTGATTAATCGTAGTGAATGGAATACAATACTTATCATTCCACGTTTCTTGGTGACTGCTTGTGCTTCGGTTCAATGGTGTCGGAAGAGTACCCGTATGGATTGTGCGTTACAGCCACACCAGGATTCACCTGTGTTTATTTGCTTGAAATATGTCTATGTATGTTCCTATGGCTCCAGAGTAACATCTTTCACCAGAGTCTCTTACTTCCAGAAGAAAGAACTTGGCTTGAGGAATGCCTTCTCAACATAACTCTATTAGCACTTCAGAAGGCTGCAAATTATTTTCACCATTTCACGGATAGACTTGAATTTGGGCTTGGACATGATAATGGATTAGGGTTAGAATTATTTTTTTACAGGGGTTTAATTGTATTTTTAAATTATTAGGAATTTAAATGTTTGTAAAGTTAAAAATTAAGGATATATTTATTTTTTTATAAAAAATTTAAATATAACTCGGTTTATATTGTGTAAATTGATCGGAATAAATCGAATCTAATAATTATAATACGAATAATTAGGTTTATTATTTTTCTTTAATAAACCGATTTTATTCTGAACTATTAAAAAATAGCTTATTAACCGGTTTAATAGAGATGTCCAATCATACTATGACACCTATAAACGTCTTTAAATAAAGACATTTTTTGTGTCTTTATGTAAGTGGTCTCCTAATTGAATATGAGGAGACTATGTCATTTAAACTATTACTCATTGGCAACTTTGTGTTTGTTTTACTTTTTGTTTTAGAATATTTTAAATTGAATAATTCATATGGATATAGCAATTTATATTTTATTGAAACAAATTTATTCTATTTAAAGTGTACTCTAATAATATTTAGAGTCATTTTATCGAACTAAAATTATTTTTAGAGAGTCAAAATATCATTTCTTTTTCAAATCATTTTAATTAGTTATGTATTCGAGATCGTTTTATCAAACTAGGCCTTTTAGATTATATACGAATCATACTCATATAAAAACAGATTATTAGATATGCATTTATTAAAAAAACATAAATTGACAAATATTTCAAATTTGATAAACAAAAGTAGAAAATAAATTCTTCAATACTAAAAGGGCCAGCATTAAGGGTTATTAACAACTCTATCTCTTTTTACCTAGGTTTCTTAAACAATTGGCAAAATTCAATTAACATGCACTGTAAAACTTTTTCTTTTAAGTAATGGTTAAAAAAATAAAAAAATTACCATCTTTTGAGCAAAATGTGGGATTTTTTTCAATTAGAACTTTAGAAGTGAAATAATAGCACGATCTGTAAAATGACTTTTTATACCTAAAATAATATTTCATCATTATAATTTTATTCGTAGTTATAAAAACTGAACCGAACCTGCTAGTTCGATAAAAAAATCGGTGAACCGAACCCTAAGTCGGTTCTAAAATGCCTAAGCTAAATTTCAAATCAAGAGTCTTTGAATACAACACCTTCTAATTGTGACTCAATCATCATGCTTCTTATCATTATATGTGACAAATACTAATTATATAGCAAGCAATGTGCAAAAGAGCCCCTACCAGCATCTATTGAAGAAGCTCTTGCCACCCTACACTAGAGAGTAGCAATGGAAGAAGAATACTCAACCCACCTGGCGTTTGGTGGATCCGCCGACTCACTCAGCTCCCATAGGTTGTAATGGGTGTTCAGAGTGAAAAGAAATCATGACGGTAGCATCCAGAAATACAAGGCCAAGCTTGCCAAGCTTGTGGCAAAGGGGTTTCACCAAAAGCAAAGGGTCGATTATGACCAAATATTCAGCCCATTGAATAGGTAGGCCTTCAATGGTCAGGGTCATGTTGAGCATTTCACTTGCAAAAGGGTGGAAAATTTGCCCGTTCGACTTCAACAATGCGTTCTTAAATGGTGACCTCTATGAAAATTTCACTTACTCTTCTTTGATCTTCTGTGTTAGTGCGTTTTCGTGAGAGAAGCGAGCTCAAAGACAGTGCAAGAACGCTTCATTGCAAAAGAGGGGCCATTTTTAATGATCCTAAAGAACTGGAGGAGCATGCTCATAAGCACAAGGGCTATAACTTTCGGTGGCTAAAAAATGTTGATATGGAAGCAAAATAAGTGATATACTTTAACATGGTAATTGTTGGTGTTTTTTAAAATTGTGGGAGTACACAAATCGGATCCTCCGATTTGTGTTTAAAAGTTGAAAAAAATTCAGAGTACACAAATCGAATGGTCCGATTTGTGTTAAAAAAATTAAAAAAACTCAGAGTACACAACTCGAACCATGCGAGTTCTTTGGTCATAAAATTTTGCTTCACAAATCGCATGGTCCGATTTGCAGCTGATGGAATTTGAAATATGAAACGTGGAATTCGGACCCTCTGTTTTTCTTGTTCTGGATAATTTACAACTCACAGGGTCCGAGTTCTGCTTCCTCTAATCCCATAACGAGGTGAAGTACCCCTCCTCCCCATACTCGAGTCTAACACCTTCTTTGTTTCCATATTCAAATTAATTAGTGACTTTCGGTGCTGCTGCGGTAACGGTTTTGAAACCAAAAAGACTCTGAATCTCCATTTAAGAGAGGTAAGTTTTGCTTATTCATTTTTCTCGATGATCTTCTTTGGTTTCTTTTTTCTATATGATTTATTTTCTGCATTTATTTGTTGTAGTGTATTCATTACCAAGGAAAGCATCAAAGGAGTAATAGCATTGCTGATTTCTAGTGGACATTAAGCACACTGGTAATTTTTAGTGTCCAATGCTAAATACATGCAATATTAATTTTGAGTGGTTGGAGTCTTTCTTTTCTCACTTTAAGCACTAAGCTTGATTTGATGTGCATGCATTAAGTGCAAAAAATCATTTATTTTTGTATTTTATTACATTAAATGTTCAATGCTTCTTTGATTTGATAATTATGAACTGTAATTGTCATTATGTCATTAAAGAAGTGAGATTATAATTCTTGATACAAAATGTCGAAAGTGATAGAAAATTTGGACTGCTCAATTAGTTTGTTAGTTTGTTATTCAATAATAAATTTATCTTAGAGCTAACTCTCAGATATCCATTATTTAAAGTATTTGTTATTTTTGTTAATATGACTCTTTAATAAAATATAAGACTGAGAATATATTCAATTTTGAGCAAATAAAATCTACAATATCAGTTACCAAGATTTATAATTCTATGAATGGCTCAAGTGAAATGGCAAAAATGTTGATTTTTATGATTTTTACTCTCCAAGTTGTCAAGGATATTAACCTGTGAACTCTAATGTGATTGTATTTCTAATATACTTGACTTAAATTTTTATAGGAATATGTGATCTTTAGTCTTCAACTCTTCACCCTTTTAATGAGGCCCACATGTCGTAACAAGAAATCTTTTGCCATTAAAAAGATTATATTATCTTTTTGTTTTTCATTAATTAGTTTAGGTGCTTCATTGTGTAAAAAACTGTAAATGCACATATGTAATGAGAAATTTCAATCAGAGAGAGTAGGTTATTAGTTAAGGAGAGTAGGTAATGATGTACTTCTCTAACTTGTGCCTCAGTCTTCTTTCTCTTTCTCTTTTACAACTTAGAATAAACTGCCTTCAATAATGAGCTCTCAACTCACTACTTCATTCATTATAGAGGAACCTGAGGCCACTACACTGTTTCAACTCCCTTTTTCTTCTTTTTGTTTTCTTGAATTTATTTATTTATTTATTTATTTATTTGGCATTTAAGTGTGGATTTGTTTCTTAAGATATTTGAAATTGAGATAAAATTTTAATCTCTTCTTATGTCTTGAATTTTTTTATTATCTTTTAATTTTTTTTATTTTCTAACATTGAAAAATTACATAACAAGAACAAAGCTTTTTTTTTTTTCAGTTTAGAATTTTTTGGACAATTTTAGTTATAACTTATATAAACTTTGTTTACAGAGCAAAATATGTACTCTCAAATTTCTGCCCACCTTACCTGTGTTTCTTTTAAATTTTTATTATTTTTTGTCTGTGCAAAGTTTGAGCATCGTTTTTGTCAATTATATTGATTTATTGTGAAAATGACCAATTTATTAAGGTGTTTATTCAATTTTCTATAACTTGAAACTATTATTTTTTTACCTTTTTTTTTTTACTAACTGACATGAAATCACTAACTGAATTCTTCAATAGCTTAATTTTATTTTGACTTTTACTCATTGAGATAAAATTATAATTTGTTAATTATAATATGACATTAGTTACATCATGTTAGTTTCTTTTGGAGAAACATGTGTAACTTACTTTGATTATTATCAAATTCGTTCTATTTTAACTTCTTTTATAGTGTCATTTTTATTATTCAGTATTCTTACGGTGTTTAATTAGTGATGTTTTGTTCAATGATGTAATTGCATTCTCTTTTCATTTTTGTAGGTCTTACAATGACGAGCAGATTGACTAGGTGCGGACTTCATCAATCAAACTGTAATAATAATAGATCAATTAACTTTGATTATGTTGATATGTAGTCAAAGTTACACTACAGTGTATTATCTCATCCAAAATAATTGTTTACTTGGACAAATTGGTATCTACTAAACTAGAAATCAATAAATTGAATGTTATATGGAGTTTTCTTAGAATTTTGAGTCTATTTTTTTATTAAATTGACGATAAAAGATTTCTTTGTTTTATATGTAGTTATAGTTTTATAGGTAGGTTCAAGTTAAAGGTTATCATATGTTAGGATATATATTTAGTTTTTAGGAGTTAAATTTTATGTTATCTCAAAAAATTCAAGTTTTTAACTATTTTTTTTTATGATTTTTGGAGAATTTCTTATTTTGAAATTTTCTTATGTTGGTTATTTATAAAACAAATATTTTATTTCATTCATAGTTGGTTAGTGTCTTAAATTTGAATTATACACATTATGTATAAATTTTAGTTGATACATAGTGAACGTTACATACTTGAGTGTGTTTGTTACTATATTTATATGTTCTTTTTTAATATTATGTTTGCATTTTTTTTACCTTTTCATAATTATATTCACATGCTAAATATCATATTTTAAGTGATATATATTATTTAATATTATTTAATACAACTATAATATTTTTAAAATAAGTCTTATCTTTTCAAGATATAAATAATAACATATACGCCGTGCGAATGCACGGACTACTCTACTAGTTATCTTAATACATAGTAATTATTTTAATATTTAATTTTTTGTATATACATAATATTTTTTAACTTACAAATATGTTTAATTTGTAATGAGCTTAAAAATTTATTTAAAAATTGATAGAAAATAATAGTAAGTTCTTAATTTTGTTTGTAATCAAAATTATGTATGTTATATTTTGTAAAACCTAAAAAGTTATTTTAGTAGGAATTTTGAATATTAATCAAAAATAGAGTAAAGTGGATAGACTTTATAAGAAATAAAATACTTTAAATTAAGTACAAAGGGAGTTCTTCTTTTGATGATTAATGAATATACCTAAAAGTTTAATTTGATATCATCAATATAATTGCATAATCAATCATATTTTTAAATTTTTAAGTTTATGAATTGTATTTTTCTAATTAATTTATGATTTAAAAAAAATCAAATTTAATTAAATACAGTTAGTTTAGTCAATGATGTATGTAGTATTTATTATCACAAAATTACTGACTTTTTATTTACCAAAATTATTATATAAATTATTCATAGTTACATAGATAGGATAGAATATAACTATCATGAAAAAAAATGAATAGAACTAGTCATGGATTATGCAATAACAATAATATAAATATATATATATATATATATATATATATATATATATATATATATATATATATATATAGCTCAATTGCTAATTAAAATAAAAAGATCACATATTTGTATTTTTTTAATTCCATACTAATTAAATATGAAATCTATGTCTATTTTATACTTAATATAATTGAAAGCACATTTTTCTTCTTTTAACTTTGTATTTTTTTGTTTTGTATTACTCATAATAAGAATCACACGACTAATTTTATAAAAAATTAATTGTTGATTTTTAATACTTTTAGAGGTATAATTAAAATAACTGTCAAAGATAAAACTAAAATATATTTAAAACATCAGAGATATTATTATAAAACTAAACTAAATGTAAGTGTTACAATATGTTGTGACTATAATATAAAAAGACAACAAAAAAAAATCGAAATTAAAATAACTAGTCTTAAAGAGCACACAATAAAAATATTTGAAAGTAAAAAAATTCACTACTACTTCTTTTTTACAGAAAAATAAGAAAAAACTTTCAATTTACAAAAAAAAAAAATTAACCTTTGATAGCGTTCATATTTAAGAGTCTAATTATATATAAAAAATAGTTGAAATTTAATTCAACTATATTCTTAAGATTTAATTATTTTATTAGTCCTTATAGTTTTATCAAATTTATAATTAGATTACTAAAATATTTTCTTTTAATTGAATTTTTAGGAATTTAACTCCTCCCTAAACACCAAAAATAACAAGCACAACTTATTCGTACATGACATACCGTATTCCATTAAAGTAGTATTGAATACTGGATAACTTTCCTATATTATTATTCGCCTTAATTTTGTGCGTAAGTCATGAATGACTATTCTAGTACAAATCACTTTTAATGCTAGCTAAAATATAATTTTTTTTATAAAATTAAAAAAATATTTATTATATAAGATCATATAATTTATCAATATAAAGTTATAAATTGATAAAGGATAAAAAGTAAAAAAATAACTATTAATAAATATATTTGATAAATTAAAAAATAATATCCAACCAAAAATTGACTGCTAAAGCATCGAGAAAGTTTAGACAACAAATTTTTTGCCACCTCTTCGATGTGTATGTGGTATGAAAAAAAAAAACAAATTATGGTATAATTTTTGTCAAGAAGTCAATAAAGATTTACTAGATATAGACAAATCTGATAAAATAAAACATGTTCGTACCTTAATACGGGGCAGTCCAATCCAACTGATTTAAACCAGGACCTGTTAACGTCCAAAAAAAATACCAGGGCCTGTTTAGTAGATTGAGTTCCCTATGTACGACTAGACCCAATCACCATAGGCCTGATCCTCGACTACGCTTAAGTAGGTTTTAAGGTGATAATCACCTCCAAGACCAACAAAAAAAATAGTTGATAATCACCTCAGGAATGTAATTTTTCACACTGAAAGGGGAGTAATCACTCGTTCTAATCTGAAGTCATCTCTAAGGCAGGACTCACTCAACCTCTTATTTTATAAATATCCTAACATTCAAGTATTTTTTTATTTAATTTTTATATTATCTACTAAAATTTTTTTACTAACTTAAATATTATAGTCGCTTGTAAATATTTTTTTTACCACCTTTCAGGCGAAAACGACAAAAACCTCCCAAATCGTTTGAACCTGATATTTAGTAAGTCCAACATTTTTATTTTCGATTTTAGGTAACATTCGTAATAAAATACATAAATGAATCTTAACTACACAATTACACATGATAATTAATTTTGAAATATTTCATTGCTGTATGAAAAAAATATTTGAAAATCTTGTAACAAAAGAGAAGGATGTGCAAGATACGAAACAAAAAGTGTAATAATAGGTATTAATTGTACAATGTAATAAATTATTAATGATTTAATGATCCATAGATTAATCTGACTAATGAAACCATATATATCAAACAAATAAGAAGAAAACATTATCTTAAAAATAAACTATTATTTATATTTATAAAAGTTGAAAATATTGATATATCTATCTATAAAAAATAGAAATTATTATTTGTACTCGTAAAAAATAGAATTTTGTTGGTAAAATTATTTAAATTATAAAAAATTAAATAAAATTTTCAAATTACCTTTCTCTCCACCACTACTACCATCATCTATTCCTCCCCCCTCCCTTCCCTTTCCCCTTCCCCTTCCCCTTTTTCTTTCTAAATATTCTTAGCGACTCCAATTCCAAACTCTACCACCACTCTCCTCCCCAACTACCACCATCACTGTCTTCATTACCATCACCACCACCACCATCGCCTTCCTTTCTGATCTCTTCCCTCCACCTCTTCGATCCCGATCTCAACTGCAAGCTCTGCTTTCCCCTTACCTTCTGAAACTTCAACTCCATCGCTTCCTCCTCTATTGTTTCATTCATCAAATTCACCAACATAATAAACTACACAAAAAGATTCAAACACATCCTTACACTCAAAACAACATAATAAATTTTAAAATTTTCTCCTTTTTTTCACAAAAAAAAAAATATTTTTTCCCACCTGCCTAAATCACTAATGTTCCAACTAATCTGATGTTATGTTCATCTAATTTTAATTTGATTCAAATAAATCTATGAAGATGATAACATAGTAATGAAAAGAGGGATCTTTATTTACTTAAGGAGGCGAAGATCGGAGACGGTGCGTGAGCTTGATGCGGCCGAACTCCGAAGCGAGCATGGTGAGGCCAGTGGCGAAGACGAAGAATACGGCGACGGCGGCGGAAAATTCAGAGAAGATGAGAGAGAACTTCTCCGATTTGGACTTCTTGGCGGCGGGGAAGTCGTCCTCGTCATTGTTCTCGAGGTCCTTGAGGAGCAATCTACCGGTATTGACCGTTGTGATGTTCCGTGGCATCCTTAATTAGATCCCAACGAATCACTCACACTTCTCGCAGCATCTTTAGATCTAGTGTTTCTTTTTGGCATAAACAAAGGCTGAGTTTGTGTTAGATGATTATGTTGGTGATGCATGGTGGTACTGGTGTTGTTGAGTCACGTCTGACAGGGAGTGTGGCGAAGAGGTTAGAGTGATGGTTGAGGAGAGAGAGAGAGGGGGGAAGGGAGGGGAGAGATGATAGTAATAGTGGTGGAGTAAATTAAAGGGTAGTTTGAGAATTTAATTTAAGTTTTTAGGTGAAAACTCAGGTGCAGTCAACTTCATGCGAAGTTGATATCTGAGAGCCGTTAGATGATTTGACTGATTTGACTAAATTTTTCTGAGGTATAACTTCATGTGAAGTCGACTTCACCTAAGTTTTCACCACTTTTTTAAGGTTTGGATAATTTTACCGATAAAAATATATTTTTTATGAATACAAATAATAATTTTTGTCTTCTATAAATAAATATGTCAATATTTTTAATTTTGAATAAAATGATAATTTACTCTTATCTTAAATACAAATATAGACTTTTTTTTCACAAAATTTTTGTCGGAATAAAAGCAAAATAATAACAAAAAAAAAAAAAAAAACCAAAACCCTTATCGAAAAAGACATGGATTTTTGAATTTTATTTATAGGTGTGACAATATATATAATGGAATCTCCTATGTGTTTGTTTTCAATATATTATATTACAAAAATATTATATATATACAAAAAAAAAAATCAATCATCAAATTAGTTATTATATTTTTATATGTAAATATATATATTATTTAATTTATTTTTAATATATATTTTATATAAATAATTAATTTAGTATATGATGTTTTGTGTGCATACAATATGATTGATTGTATTAATTATATGCATTGTTACTATTCAATTATATATTGCTATAGTAATTAACTAATTATGTAAAGTATTTAAACAAACCAATAACTCTTATAATTTTTAAAAGGCACATAAAAGTAAAAATAGTAGCGCAAAAATGTCTTACACATCTGATGGTTTGATTATCATCCCTAGTTAACTATATTTTTTTAAAACAAAACAAAAAGGAAAAAGAAAAAACGAAGACTTACAGTGGTATTTTTTTTTATAAGAAAGAAAAAAAAAAGATATTAGTTACATTTAAAATGAAATAACGCAGAAACTCACCTGCAGTCGACTGCAGGTGAAGTTGTTTTTGGATGGCTGACACGTGTTATTATATGGTTTAAAAAAAATCGATTTATTTTATACAAATGATTTATTTAAAAAAAACGGTTTGAATTAGACTAAACGGTTACTTTTATTTTCTTCTTCTTCGTTTTCACACGTTCGTTCTCTTCCAATCCCTTTTTCAGAACTAATATCAAACTTTCAATTAGATATGTTCTTCTTATTTATATTTCTTAATCAAATTTATTATTTCAAATGTATTTTTTAATTTATGTTTTTATTCATTCCTCTGTGAATGATGAAAATTATTTAATAAATACGTACATGTTTATGTCATCACACCATTTTGATATTCAGGAGAAAATTGATTGGACATTAGACAACAATTTTGGGAGTTCTACTGTTCACATCTTTGGCAGTTTGATGCATAAATTACCCTAGAGTGTGGTGTTTAATATAATATTTAATACACATTACTCTAACACAATTTATGTATTAATAGATTTAGAAGATTCACGTTTTTGAATTTAATCTAAAAGAATCAAATAAAATTAATCTTTTTTTATTTTATTTAAATAAAAAGCCTAAAAGATATGTGTAGAATGTATTTATCTTTTTTATTTTTTAAAAGAAATAATTGTACTAGCAAATGGAATATGTAGAAAATATTAGCTTTAAAATTTGGTGTTAATGATTTCGTGGGAATCTTATTTAACATAGTTGGTTAATATGAAGAAATAAAAAATGAAAATAGAGATTCTTTACAAGTCTAAGGAAGATATCATAAATGCCAAGATAATTCATCGCAATTTCATGTGGTAGAAGACAAAAATGTAATTATGGTATAATGTGTACTGTTTGATAACATGAGCATAGTTGAAATTTTGGCATGATCTCTTCCATATTTGTTGCATGTCTCTTTAGTTGGTGATGTTATAGTTTATTGTAATGATATGATGGTAGTTTAATTATGAGTTAGGTCTTTTTTATTTGGTTAGATTTTTTCTATGGCTATCCTGTTCTTGATGGCAATGCCAAAATAAATATTTTCATTAGTTGTTCTTTTTTTTTTCTCTATTCTTGGGTTGATTTTATTTTAAAAAAATTTATTAAAAATTATGTTCAATTATTTAAGAGACCAAATTAATATTTTGATTCGATATTTTTGTTTTATTAAAAATAAATTCTAGTTGGTAAGTAAAAACACAAAAACGTGCATGACAATGAAATCATAATTTTTAGACAAGTAAATTATCGTCTTATTATCTTAAAAAAATAATTTATTTATAGAATAATATTGAAAAATTAACAATAATTTGCATGAAAATAATTTGTTAGTAAAATAAAAGTTAATTGATTGATTACCATAAAATTTAATTTAACGGTAAATTTGTAATTGAACATATTTTTAAAACTTAATTTAAAATCTGTTTACAGCTTAATTTAAAAGCAACTGAAAATGTAAGTTATGGAAAACAAAACAAAGTTCATCAAAAAGATAAAAACAGAGACATAAAAAAAAAGACAGATGATACCATTTATGTCATTCTTATAAAAAAATGTGAATTTTGTTTCTTTTTCATAATACTAAATGTTACTTTTTCAAACAATTTGTATACATATATTTGACGAAAATTAAATAAATAAAAGTTTCAGATAAATTTAAAGAAAAATTGGTCAATAAAAATGAAGAAGAAGAACATACCAAATTCATCTGTTAAGAATTTAAGAATAACACGCAGAAAAAATTGAAATTATTTTAAAGATAGTTATTTGATCTACATAAACCAATTTTTTTAAATAAATTATTTGTATAAAATAAATCGATTTTTTTTAAAAACAACTTCACCTACAATGGACTGCAGGTGAGTTTCACCTTTTTTAAAACAAAACAAGAAGGAAAAAGAAAAAACGAAGACTTACACTGGTATTTTTTTTATAAGAAAGAAAAAAAAAAAAGATATTAGTTACATTTAAAATGAAATAAATGGCAAGAGTTAACCAAAACATAAAAAAACGCGAACAGACTAATGCATGAGTGGGGGAAAAGAAGAAAAGAAATGATATTAAGAAGAAACCGCCAATTTTAAAGTGTGAGAGAGAGTTGCAGTAACCGCCAGGCAAGGGTGAGTTTGTACATATGCCCTCTGATCTGCCTCCATCGTTGATCCTGCGACCCTCAAAGAAATATACAATACATGCAATTATTGCAACTGCCCAGGGATGAACAACATCGTCGACAACTCCTCCTGGGCTCATTCTGGTTCTCCCAACACAGATCGTGCATGCGTGGTTACGGATGGTGTTGATGTTGCGGCTTCGTCTTCTTCGTCGTGTGATCATCTTATTCGGAGGCGCAACCCTAGAAAGAAGATCACAAAATTGATGAGGGTAATGGAGGAAGGGGTGAAGGTCAAGGGGAAGGGTGGTTGCAAGAAGCCTGATCCTGAGGCCCCAAAGATCACCCGTCCCTGCACCGAGTGCGGCAAGAGATTCTGGTCCTGGAAGGCTCTCTTCGGCCACATGCGCTGCCACCCAGAGCGCCACTGGCGAGGGATCAATCCTCCCCGCACCCTCATCAGACCACCACCGCAAGAAGACGTGGGCGTCACCTTCACCCCGGAGGACCACGAGGTTGCGGCGTGTCTACTGTTGCTGGCGAGTGGGAAGGGGAAGGAGAGGGCCAATGATGACTACGACAACATAGTAGTGGACAACGTGGTGGACGAGGAGGAACAAGAACAAGAACAGGAGCGGTTCGAGTGCTCCAGTTTCAACAACGCACTTGGAGGAGGCCATAACTGTAGCATAACTGCACCCTCCCCCACCCCCGTTGACCTCCATCAACAACACCACCATTGCTCTTTGGATTTGAGGTTGGGTCTTAATTAGTGTAACCCTACCCTACTGCTGCCCCTTTCTTTGTCTTGTCTAATTTTCTGTGTATCTTAGGCACTAGTTAGCCTATCCTGTTAATTCACTATCACACAATTCATGATGTCGTGCTCCGATACTCTCTATACACACACTAGTTCCCTGCCAAATCAATATATACATTCAATTCCTTCGCTTAATTCTCTTTCATTATTACTTATCTCAATACTCATCTCAAGCTTTATTCATTTATTATTATTCATTTCTTATAAAACACACATGTTCATTAACATTGAATTGAGCTACGATTACCACTAATATAATTCAGAAATGTTGCCTTATATTATAGCTTTACATGATTGTTTACCACATTTAATTTATTACATCACAAATAAACATAATGGTTAGTTGTTGGTGGGCACGCAATCCTGATACATATG
Organism: Arachis hypogaea; assembly: GCF_003086295.3. Lineage (NCBI taxonomy): Eukaryota > Viridiplantae > Streptophyta > Magnoliopsida > Fabales > Fabaceae > Arachis > Arachis hypogaea. Next base: position 142,954,984 of record NC_092038.1, read on the forward strand.
GTAGTCCGGAGGAATTGGTACCTTCATGAGCAGTGACATTTATGGCTTCACACTAATCATCGTTACATGGAGAGAATGGCCTGTAAGACTTGTACCCTAACAATCCTTAGCTTTAGAGTGATCTCTTTATTGGTTTACATTTTTTTTCTTTGCTCACGATATTTTTGTTGCTGGCCAATGAATTACCGGTATATATATATAAGACGGAATTCAAACTCTCGACACGAGCAAACTAATTACATATATCCCTTGATCATCATTAGCTAATATGCTCACTACCTCTATAAGAGGAATATCCAAAAAATAAAAGTCAATGCTCTAAATTTTTTTGCGCAAGATAATCAGCACATCTATTACCTTCTCTATAGATATTTATAAAAAAGAAGTTTTACTTCCTATTCATATACGTATTTAATCATTTAATTACATGACACCATGGACTTGGCCCGTTATAATAAAAAAAAAATATTATGTGACACCATATTAATCAAAATAACTAATAGTGTAAATCCCAAAAAAGATTAGACCACTGTATAATTAAATTAAACTATTTGTATACATTGTTTTTGTATAAAAGATTTGTTTTTTATCAGCCACTTTTATTATAAAAAATATGTATATAACGTGTGTTTCTTCTTTTAAATTTTGGCCATGAATGATATCTAGTCTACCTTTAGTTTTTGGACGAAGTGGAGGTCTGGAAGATATCTACTTCAAAGTTCTTTTTTTTTTGTTCTGGCACAAAACACACCCACTCACACACACTACTACAACTACTTAGGTTTTATATTCCTCATTTAGGATTCAGCATGGGTTCAAAGTTCAAACATCCATGCTGTTTAGTTGGTAATGGGCACCCACTAGGCAGAGTATATACTTGGGCCTTCGAAGAATTGAAGTTGATCTTCCTCATCCATCCATTCATATCTTAAAAATATGTTTGGGAACTGCCCAAAACTATTTCCCCTTTTACCCTAAAAAATATAACTCACACCATGCGAGAAAAAAAAAAAAGTTCCTACCATGCGAAATGCCATTCTCCATACCAGTGTATTTCATCCACACTCTCCATATGAGTAGATTTCTCCAAAAACATTTTCATATCTAAATTTTTCAGCCTTAAGATGTTAAATATCATTTTCTGTTAAAGAGTAGCACTAGGTTTAAATTTTAGAAATAGGGAATTTATTTATTTTTATTTATATGTAAAAAGAAGTGTATTTTAGGAGAAAAAAATGGACACTAACTATTTTCTATTTCCTTTATATATAGTAGTGGACTAGTGATGAATTAATAGACACAATTTTACTCTTTTATTTATTAAATATATAACAATAAAAATATAAAAATAGTTAAAATAATAAATATTTTGGATTAAATTTTTTAAAAATGAAGTAGTTAGTATATTTTTAAAATCATAATAGTAATTAATTTTTTATTTCATTATTTTATTGAACTCTTATTTTAGAATATGTTTTCAAAAATTATAAATTCTAACAAATTAAAAAGTTTGGGATTCAAATTATGCATTTAATATATAAAATTTAGTCAAATTATGCATACTACTAGTCACCAATATATATAATTATATGCATGCTACTTATTTAATTATTGGTGAACGATTATATATGGCTCCGTCAGGTGTAAGGAATTCATATAGTAATGGAAAATTATATATACGATAGGAAAGTTTTCAAGTATACCAGTACACCAGTGTCTCAGTGATTTTTAATCGTTGATCTTAATTATATATATTATATATACTTTTTATAATTAAGATTAACGGTTAAAAATCACTGAAATACCGGTGTACCAGTACACTTGAAAATTTTTCTATACGATATTGCAATCTTTTGCACGAAAGAGTTGTACCTGACCTGCTCCTAGCTACATCGTCTATGCTCCTAAGCCTATAAGTCGAGTTTAATATTGGTTCTAAGCACCTAATTTTAGTTTCCCCAAAATGGATTAGAATTTCAAAAAATAAATTCAAATCAGGCAAAACGCAAGAGATTATATTCTAGTTTTTCTTGTTTTCTTCCAAATAAATGAAAAGTTGTTCATAACTTCATATATGTGGAACAAGAACTGGTTGTTGCAGGCTTACAGTTTAGGGTTTAGATTTTTTCTTTTTTGCATTAAAAAGTAAAAATACTTATTGACTACTTACTCAGGAATTTTGACGCAACGTTCTTTTCTTTTCTTCTATTATATATATTCTATCCATGGAAATCGAACCTTTTTCTCTTATTTAGATCAGATAAAATATGTGTAAATATTTTCCTTCCATGTCATATCCCTATAGGATATGGAAATCTAGAACATTGCAAAACTGAATCTCTATGAAATCTAAAATGCTACCGGAGCCTAAATCCTATCCATGCATAGGTATATTAAGGAGATCCTGATTGCCGGCAATAGTCAAGTATAGTTTAATCTGGTTTCCTGTTAATCAGGCATGCTGCATTGCTATGGAAAGTAATTTTAATCATTACTTAAATACTAAACTTGTTTTCGTTCATCAGTATGTGTTATGTCAAATCTGTGATTTTTAGATCCTAATCTAGATTGGGATATGACATATGAGGGAATTAGGAACTCGAGGCGAAACAAAACAAGTCAATTAAGCTAAGGTGGGATCGGACGAGATCCCAAGGAACCTTCCAATCACCTTCCCATCCACACTACTCTACAAATTAAACCATGCCATTCATTATTTTAACTCCTTTTTTATCTTAGTCTTCCGTCACTTGCACACCCAAGTAGCTAGCTAGTGTAAAAGCATTGACCTTGCCGTTGAAATTAAATTTAACACATAACAATTTTATATGTACTATGTTTTTTGTTTTTTGTTTTTAAATGTTATATCACCAATAAAATTAATCATTTTTTTATTAATATTTAATTAATAAAAATATTTACGATATTTTTGTTTATTAATAAAAATGTTATATGACCACATCTTTAATTTTTGTTCATTGTGAATAAAGAATTTTTTATGCATTTATTTTTTTACATTTTTTATGGCATAAAAGACAAATTATTTAGGGTAGACTTGATTTATATTTTTATCTTTTATTTTTTTTTCAGTATTTTTTTGTTTTCATAATTTTGTAAAAAAAATAAAATAAAAGGTGAATACAAAAATTTTTTTTTATGGTTTTTACTTTTTCACAAAACGCTAATAAAAACAAAAAATATTACAAATAAAATTAAAAAATACAAATACAAACCAAACACATTCTTATTTTTTATTTTTCTTATTTCTTATCGTTCATTTAATTAATAGTAAAAGTTGAAAAGTATGCAGTGTATATATGATTTCTCCAGTATAAAATGATTCTTATTCTTCTGTGTTTTATTTTTCTAAAACGGAGGAAATAATGGATCAAATTTATATGGAACTAGTCAGGTGGAATTTTCAACTTATCTTGTAATATATAGACCTTCTCAGTTCTTACATCTTTAATAATTTAATTTGGATGAAAAATAGGGTTGGGAAAATTTATTAGGTGCAAAAGCGAAGGAGAAATTAAATAATAGAAAATAATGGGAGGCGGAAAAACAAGTGGGGATGAGGCGTCTAAGTTTGAGTTGCAAATCCACGGCATCTGACTGGGCTCTAACGTCAGTGAAGATCTACGATTGGTTGGGTATCAAATCTTGCAAAGATACAATTGGAGGAGTCAACCTCATAAAGGATATCATCATTGAAAGCATACAATAGTGGACCATATATTATTAATTACCCTACTACTACTATTAGTGCTTTAATTTTAATAAAAAAAAAATCTTTGTGCAGAAACACGTAAGTACAATCCCGAATGCGGCATGATCTCGTTGATCCTCGAATCCACATTCTAATTTCTTTATTTGGACACAGTAAATCAATAAGCTAGTCGCCGCGACAATTTCAACATCAAGTGACATATTAATTCAATCAACAACTAAAATAATACAAATATTACAGTTCTCTCTCGTTCACCATCAAACTATTCTCTGTTTTCTTTTAGATTCGTAGTAATCAATAATTTATCGCATTTTCAATGGTTAATCTAAAATCATACGCTAATGTCAGATAATTTGTCTGACAAGAATCGGTTTGTTATTCATTTGATTGGGGTCTATCTATATTTCTTCATAATTTAACTTCAATTTTTTATTTGTTTATTTATTATTAATAAATAACTTATAAAAGAAGGAATATCAAAATGAAAATGACAATATTCAATCACATAAGAAATATCAAAATATTAAAAGAAGACAAAAATAACTAACAACAATATAAAAAGAGATCAGATGAAGATTATTGTAATTACTTGCGTGTGCGTGGATTAGGAGTAATTAACCTCACTTGGTCCCTTGATCAAGGGGCGGAGATTATTCAAAACTCATTCTATGACATGAAAAGTACGTTGTAATTCTTCGTCCTATAGTATAACTTTTAATTCATAGAGTATGAGAGGTGAAAGGATTAGTTATTAGTATAACTTTTAATCATCTCCAGTTTTTTCAACACTTGACAAAATACAGTGCAATCTCTCACCTTTGATTTTAATAGTGGGACCAGAAATAAATAAGAGAGAGAATGTGGTGAATGGTTAGATTAAACACTGCACACCATCCAGTTTTTTATTCACTGGAGAGGATCCACTCCCATAAAGATGTCGGTTTAAATCCACATTGAATTTGAAGCTATATCTTAACCTTTTCGGACCAGATATGTGCCTAGCCACCTAAATTTTGCTTATAAAAAATGTTGTCCTCAATTCCTCATACAAAATGGAAATAAGTTTCTCTCATATGTTATAACTTATAACCTGTTTTACATTAAAACTGGATGGTTACAACACATAAAATAACATTATTTTTCTTTTCATTTTTTAGCTTATATTAAGGGTACAAAATTAGATTTTGATATGTGTAAAGTCATATTAACGGAAATATATTGTATTATAGAAATGCTAAGTATACATTAAAATCAGTTACCAAATTCAGTCATCGTATATTTATATATAGATATATGTATTAATTTAATTCATTTTTAATGTATATTTTATATTAATAATTAATTTTAGCAGTTATTTTAGTATAATTTAGCATAATTATTATACTAAATGTGACCAACTAAACTTTATGCATATACTAGAAGATACTCATTTAGTCAATTATACGTTTAATTAACTAATGAATAATTAGGGAATCCTCACTAAATAATATTTTATCTTGTGATGTGATTTTCGTGAATTTAATCTTTCTTTTTAGGGGGTTTTCGTTGGTTTCAACTCCAACACATCTGTTATATTTGAGTTAGTTTATACATAATCATGTCTCTAATATATAATTTGTTTGTTTTAATTTTAAACGCTTATGATATGTGGTATATTATAAGAGTATAACTTGGCTTTATTTACCTTATAATAATTTACGCGTAGATTATTGTAACCCACCACCTTATAAATTAGATGGGAACTCACATACACAGATAAAATATATATATAGTATGCAGAGTGTTTTCATTGTAAAGAAGAAAAAAAGAAAAAAGAAAAAGAGAGACCCACATTACTTTTTTTCTCTTACTCTGTATCTCTACATTGTTAAAAGAGAAAGTATAGAGGGACATTTTTTTTAATAACCTAAATAATAGGTTAAAAAATGGAAATTAATTTTAATTTTAAAAATTAAATTTAAAATTAATTAGATATAATTCTTGTTTTAAATGATTAGTGACCTAAAATACAACCTATGATTTACGCTATTCGCATTTCTCATTATTCACATATCGAGATTAGAATAAAATCTGTTAGGTAGAACATCGAAAAACCACACCTCAAAGTTTTGGGACCGCAGTAGGAGTCACCAAAAATGTTTGCTTCATGTTACCTTACCAGAAAGAAAAAATTTTGAGAGTCAAACACTTTTTAATTTGTCAATATTCATTACTTAAAATTGAAAATTAAAAAGAAACCTCTAAAACTAAAAATAATAAAAATATTCAAAATAAAAAATTTGGAGGATGAAACAAAAAACTAATTTAGGATATATAGTCTAAAATTTAGGAGTTAAAATTTAAATTTAGTGTTTAAAATTTAAGGTGGTCGAAGGTGATAGTGGCCGACGACAAACAGTGATCACTGATGACTAAAAATAGATGGATGAAATTGAGATATTAAAAAAAAGTAAGAAATTAATTTAAAAAAGTACTCTTATTTTAATTTCTGTTTGTTTTATTGGACTTTTTTTACAACTCAATAGTTGTTGGCTGAAAATGTTTTTTATAAGGGGAGTGTTAGGTAAACAATGACCATCTTGAACAATATGAACAACTACCAATCAAATAAAAATATACTATACTTTTAAATTAACCATCTAAATCTTAATATTAAGTAACCATCCATACACCTAGTAAAATGAACATCCAATATATTTATTGTTCATATTATTTAGTATTTTATTGTCTACTTATACTTTTTTTTTTATAATGTTGATTCCCTATCATTGTTGCATCGCTAAATAATGAAGACGTTATAATATCCGTTATATAACTATTAATTCTGAAACAGCTAACTAAATCTGTTAGGACAATTAGTTAGCATGAGTGTAATATGCAGTAGTATGATATATAAGGACAGGGACTATACTTGTATTCATTGATTTCATAATAAAGTATTCTATCTTACATTTTAAGAAGTTCAGATTCTTGTTATTTCTTTGATTTTCTCTTTTCCTTCCAATAGTTTACACTAAAATAGTTGCGGCAAATAATGACCGTTTTTAAGTCAGATGGTAGCAGTTTTTAATCATCACAAAACAAATAGTAATGGTTGGCTAATCACTCTAATATTAAGTGCTGCTAAACTATTAGCAACGGTTTTTACATACTATTAGAATAATCACTGCAAAACAGAATTTCGCTTGTAAATCCTTTTTGCCCAAGTTGTAGTTGTTGCTATATTTCAAATTAAAATTGTGTAAAGACAAAATCAAATAAACTTTTATAGTATCTATTTTATTTGATTCAAATTTATAGTTTTTTTTTCATGTCATGATTCTTAAAGAAAATAGTCTTATAAGCAATAAAATTGGTGTGTTCTTCAAAAAATCCAGTTCTGCACCAATGTCAAATGTCAGGTGACAAATCATTTTTTAATTGTTAAATAAGATATCTCAAAATATTTTTCATCATCATTTTCTTAATCTTTTTTTTTACTATCTCTGTCTTTAATTTGACAATTTTTTTTAGAGAAATACTAGGGAGCCAGTAACTTTTGTGATTTGTAGTCATCAATTAGCCATCAATGATGGTTTTAATGGTGTGAGATTTCATCTAATGGCTCACTTTTCTTTGCTGGTTACATGTTGGCCAGAATTTAACAAAGTTACTAGCCCCTAGACTTTTCATTTTTTTTATACTCTTCTATTTGAATCAGATTCTAATTCTAATTGTTGTGCAGTATTATCAAAAAATTAGGTGGGATATAATCTAAAACCTACACCACTACTCATCCTACTTATACAAGCGAATTATTTTATGAAAGTTTATTGGAGGATTCATCGTGACTTTCAATATTTTCAATCGCTTCCTACAAACATACTAGATTTCTATTATAATGATGATTTTAAATTTAGCAATATATATAAAAGGAGAAGTAGACAATTTTAAAATAATAGTTACGTGGACAACATAAACATTATGAATATATGAGACATCTTTTCTTTTATGAACTATATTCTATATCTTTCTTTTATTAATGTGCTTTTTCTGTGACAATCATATAAGTAATAAATGAATATTACAAAAATGAAAAAATATGTGAAATAAAATAAAAATTTATACCTTTTCATCTCTATCTCTCTAATATTTTAGAACTCTTAGTATATATTTATGTTTATTTCGAACAATTTAAAATATTTTGTCTGTACTTACTTCTTCTTTAAATAAAGAGACAAATACATATCAAGTGTCAGATAAATTAGTAAAACTTATAGAATTTGTCCGTAGTCATATTTGTTTTAGGAAAAATAAATATAAAATAAGGATATTTTGAAAATTGTTATTAATTAACGCAGTCAATCAAACAGTTTAAGCAGTAATTCAAAAGATTTAAAATTATACAAAATAAAATATCAATTCATTATTTTATTACTTTTAATATTGTTCTTTAACTGATATTAAAAAAATTATTTCTAGTGATCTGCATCTATTTTTGATAAATAACTTAAATTTTGTATTTTTTGAGTTTTTTTTTTTTTTGTATAACTTTCTATTTAAACTAATAATTCGATGATCTAGTAATTTTATTAGTTTAGTTATGGATTCAATTCTAATAATTATCGATTAAATTATATTTTTATGAAAGTTTATTTATTTATTTTTTGTAAATAGTTAATGATAAAATTTGGAGGTCAACCAATCTATTTAGAATTAAGTGCGTGCGCCAACCAATATTTTCTTGTAGTATAACTCCTAGATGCTGTAAGTCTGTAACAGGTAGCACATGTTTTAGCTAGATTTATTAGAGAATATTATGATAAAATATATTATATATTATTAATTTTATAAGTAAAATATGTTACATATTATTTTTTTATTGTAATTAAATTTAAATATTTTTTTAAATTAAAGAGTTTTTTTAATTTTTTAATTTTTTTATTTATTTTATCTCTCTTATATATCATTATCAATGACTAATTATAAATTTAACAATAAAAATATGTAATATAATCTTTTTTAATTGTGACTAAAATTAAAATTAAAATTAAAATATTAAAATTGAATTGAAACTAAACCTACTTTAGGAGTATTTTAAAAAAAAATTTTGCAAATATTAAAGATAAAATGTATATTTTATCCTAAAAATATTAATAAAATGAAAAAAACATTATACTACTTTTGTTTCCAAGTGATTATCAATTTAAATAATTTGATATATATCAATGTTAATATGATCTAATGTATCGAAATATATTAATTTTTCATGCTTCAATTTGTTAAAATATTTATTTTAAAATTGATTTAAATTTTCTCTAAAAACGAGGGTAGATATTTAAAAAAGAAAATGAGAAAAAAATTATTTTTAAATTAATATTTTTTTACTGTGTAAGTTCAACCAAAATTTCTCAAAAATGATTAATATTCTACTTTAGGATTTAGGTAAAACGTATAATAATAAAATATTTTAATGTATTTATCACTTTAAAACTACTTCTATTACAGAGTATCATACATCCTTTAAAAAAATCACTCAAATAAAGACGCTAAAACGTCTTTTTTAAAATATTTTTTAATAATTAAAATTTAATACATATAATCGATTATACTGTATTATTTTTGTCAAAATTATGCCAAACAAATCAATTTGATCGAAAAAATAGTAAATTAAATCTTAAATTGATCTAAATACTCTTTTTATTATAGAAAATGACTAAAATACATATATATATATATATATATATATATATATATATATATATATATATATATATATATATATTGAAAATTTTAAATCCTAACCATACCACGGCAGAGAAGTAAAGGATAGTTTAGTAGGAGTATTTTATATAATAAGGGTATTGTATTCATTTTCTATAATAAGGGTATTGTAGTAATTTTTTATAAAAAAAAATAATATTAATTTAGACTGTTCAAGGTTTGATTTGCCAATTTTCGGTCAAATTAATTTGTTTGACCTAATTTTGACAAAAATAATACGATTTAATCGATTATATATGTTAAATTTTAATTACTAAAAGATATCTTTAAAAAAAGACGTTTTAAACGACTTTATCTGAGTGACTCTTTTTTTTTTTCCAAAGTTAGATAATTCCATTTATGAAATGAAAGAAACATATAAGTGTCCATATATGGGACAAATAAAAGAAATGGGGGACTCCCAATGCTCTATTATAGAGATAACATCATATAATAGTATAATACTCTATTAAGAGAGATAAAAAAGTAAAGTGCTCATCAATTAGAAAGTGAAAATTTGTTGAAACTCTTTCTGTATCTTCAAAGCCGACGTCATTATCTCTTCTGCACTAGTTGATACATTATCAAAGATGAACTTGTTCCTAGCCTTCCATAAGGACCAGCTCAAAATCACCATCATCATTCTCTGAGAGGAGCTATTGGGTTGGGTACGCAAGGCTCCCATTCTCAAGTTCCACTCAACATAGAAATCAGAGTCTTCGATGCTCCTTCTAGTAGTTGGTAAGCCCATTTTTAACCAAATTTTCTTTGATTTTACACAATGAAAGATGCAATGATTGATTATTTCTAGAAATTGTAGGCATCTTCAGCAGATAGGTTGAATCGATGAGATGCGATGATGAAGCTTTTACAGCACTGAAAGCTTTTCATGGAAGCCCCTCTAGAGAAAAATCTTAATCTTTCCTGGAATTCTTAACTACCACAGTTCTAGCCACAAATTTTGTTGTCTCATAATCTCTGGGCAAAATTTAATGGGAGGATGCGAGAATTCATAAGTCACACGGTACCCAGTACTCACTTCATACAAACTACTTTTATTAAGGGTCCAATAAATTTTATCTTCTCCACCCTCCATTGTTGTTGCTAGCACACGCTAACTAGTGCCCTAAAAAAAAACTTCTAATTAGAGTTTGATTCCACTCACCATTAGAAAGTATTAAGTCTTTGACCATCAATAGTGGTTGATTTTGTAGATTGAAAATTTCAGATGAAGAAACAACATAAGAATGTGGAGGAGCAAGTCAAGGATCACTGAAGATTCGGATACTGTACGCATCACCAACTCGCCAAACCAGCCCTTTTTCAACAACCTTACTCCCTTCCAATATGCTATGCCACACTCACGAAGGTACTGTTTTGATCTCTGCATTTATTATAGAATTATATCGAAAATATTTATCTTTGAGGAGTCTAGATAGGAGTGATTGTGGCCGAAAGATAACTTTCCAACATTGTTTTGCTAATAGCGCCAAATTCTGAGCCGCTAGATCTTTAAAACCTAGTCCACCTTCTAATTTTGGTCTTGTCATAGTATCCCAACTAATCCTTGCCATTTTTCGCTCTGTACCTTTTTTACCCCACCAAAATTGGAAGAGTATGTTGTGAATCTCCCCAATAGCTTTGATTAGAACATGCCTGTCTGCAGATGAGAGAAGTCTTCTTTTCCACTTTTGAACTCGCTTCCTCACCTTGTCATTGATTTCTCTGAAGGTGGTCTTTTTTTATTTTTGAACTGTAGATGGAAGGCCCAAATATTTATCTTGTGCACCAATATGAATAATTTTTAATTTCTGAGCTAGTAGTAATCGAGCATCGGGAGGAGTATTATTACTAAAGAATAGAGTTGATTTATGCAAATTAACTTTTTGGCCACTGAACCCCTCGTATGACTGAAGAAGATTGAGGATATTTTCACAACTTTTCTGACGCTTTGCAAAAAAGAATTGAGTCATCCGCAAACAATAAATAATTAACAGTAGGACATTTTTGGTTGATCTGAATACCTTTAATGAGACCGTTTTGCTCTGCCTTGTTTAGCAAAAAGGATAATCCTTCTGCACAGAAAAGAAAAAGGTAGGGAGATAGAAGGTCTTCTTGACTGATACCTCTATTTGGTTTAAAAAAAACCAAAAGGTTGACCTTCAACAATGACAAAGTAAGAAACTGTAGTCATCACCTCCTGTATCCAACCAATCCACCTAAATTCAAATCCCAACTTCTCCAAAATGAACCAAAGAAAATGCCACTCAACACGATCATAAGCTTTGCTCATATCCAATTTAACAGCCATTTCACTCGATAGACCCATCTTCTTTGTCTTTAGATAGTGCATACATTCATGAGCGACTAGGACATTGTCTGAAATCAATCTACCCTTAATGAAGGCACTTTGATTAGGACTTATCAACGAAGTCATAAATTTCTGTAGCCGATGGACTAGTACTTTAGAAATAATCTTATACACAACTGAGCAAAGATTGATGGGTCTAACCTGTGTCATATCCTTTGCATCAGAAATTTTAGGAATGAGATAGATTTGTGTATGGTTGAAATTCTTTAGTAGTCTACCACTGACAAAGAAACTGCGGACAACCTTAAAAACATCCTCCCGTACTAAACTCAAGTAGAATTGAAAGAATTTAGCTGTAAATCCATCATCACTAGGGGCGCTCTGTGGGTGAACACTAAAGACCGCACGTTTTATCTCATCAAAACTGACCGGTCTAGTTAATTTTCTGTTCATGGTTGCTGAAACTTTGGTTTCAAAATCTTCGAATGCATGTGCTGGATTAGCTTGGTTAATCAATGTGAAGATATCCTTAAAGTATGTTTCAGCTACTTGTGCAATTTTCTCACGGGTGGTAGCATATGTACCATCATTCTTTTTCAGTTTCTAAATTTTAGATCTCCGGATTCTGGATTGGAATGATTGGTAAAAGAAACTTGTATTTCTGTCCCCTTCTTTTAGCCACTTTACACGAGATTTCTCCCTCCAATAGCTTTCCTCCCTAAAGTAAGCATCAAGTTTATTTTCCAAGGCTTTAACCTGTTCTCCCCCTATAATACCCTCCTCTCTGAGAATTTCAAGTTGAGATGTAAGTTCACCAATGTCCTTCTTCGAATTAGATTTGTTCTGTTGTTGCCATTGAACAATACGGTGCCTACAATGCTTCAATTTTTGAGCCAAAACAAACATTACTGAGCCATCCACCCATTCCTTCCAAGTTTCAATGATAATTTCGAATTTCTTCTAAACCACACCATCTCTCCTAAAACTTAAACCTCCGATTAGATTTTTCTATGACTAAATTTGTATCAAGGAGGATAAGCGCACGATCTGAACTGTTTTCTGTGAGCCAAGACAGCGAAGTTGATGGAAAACAATCCATCCACTCACCGTTTGTAAGTGCACGGTCAAGCTGCTCCCTGATTTGGTCCTGCCCTTGTCGCCTATTAGTTCAGGTGAACCTTCTCCCAATCATACCCAAGTCCTTCAGTCCACCATCATCAATAAAATTCACAAATTCAGAAATAGATGAAGCTGATTTAACCCCCTTCCTTTCTTCTCACCGAGGCTCACTATAGCATTAAAATCACCCATAATTACAACTTTTCTAAAGTTGTACAAAAGAGAAAAATTCTATGTATTGGATAGACCGAATTCCATCCGAACTATTTAAATGTACCCCATCCCCAAGAACAGTTCAAAGCATGATCAGTTACCTTGGCAGCTATGAGAAACTCTTTTTCACCAAGAATCTCAACCGTTGTGCCCTCCTTCCAGGCTAAAGCCAATCCACCAGTTGTACCCGTCGGACTAACAATCCTCCAATCCGTAAAATGACAAGATCTCAATTTACTTTCTACTAGACGAGATTGGTTTTTTGTTTCACATAGAAACACAATCTCGGGAGAATAGGATTGACACATTCTTTTAAGATTATAAATTGCTAGGGATCTTTTAAATCCACGATAATTTTACGGAAAAACTCTCATGGCGAATTAAAAGACAAAAATAAAAAAAATAATTAAAAAAAATAAAAAATGGACAAAATTAAATATTGACCTACACACCACAAGAATTCTGTTTTGACAAAATCTGATTGACTCCCTTAAAATAATGGATGTATGTAATTGTATCGTTTGTGCCTTTTTAGAGCATTGAAAGAAAGTTAAAGTTAAAAGTCACCTTAACATTAGTTTTTACCGCATTTCGAGAAAGTGACCAACGAAATTTTATTTTAATATTTATAAACATTTATTAATAGGTCTTAGGATAATTAACGTAAAATGTTCTATTAAAAAATATAAATTTTTAAATTTTTCATCCGTTACGTAAATAAAACCTTTATTTTTATTTTCTTAATTAATATTAGAAAAATTCTAACAAATACCGAGAAATGGAATCATTTGTTATGATTATTATTAGTAAAAAAATTTAATTTTGTCAAAATACATAACAAATATTTTAAAATTTAAACTTTGCAATTTTTGTAACATTTTCAATTGGTCAAATATTTTTAGTCTTTAAAGTATTCTTATATGATAATTAAAATAAATAAATATTTTTTAATGCTAAAAAAATACTTAAAATATACGAAAGAATAAAACAATATCGTTCTCTTTGTTTTAAAAAAAGAATAATACCTTTCAACCATGGAGGATGGATCTATAATTGTTAGTTGTTGCGTTTTTTTATGTGTATTATTTAATATTAACTTCAATTAAATTATAGTGTATATATTTATTTAATTAAATTCAAAATAAATAGTTCGACCAGTGGTTTAGTAATTTAGTTTTTTCATCATAATAATGAATGTTTCCAACGGTGAATGGTCATGATACTACTTTTTCTTTTTTCGGTTAAACTAATTGGAGGAGATAAATAAATAATTATATTTTTAATATTTATATATTTTTCATCTGTTTTTACAACTTTTAAGTACAAAAATATTTGAGAATTAATAAAAAATCAACTCAAAATCATCCAAAGTTATTTTATTTTGTATTTTTTAATTATTATTTACTTTATTCTATATTTAATTATTATTAAAGTAATTGAATAATATTAAAAGTAGTAACAAGCAAGTGTACAATTATAAACATTATATATATAAAATTATAGATGTTAAATTAAATAAGATAATTTTAAATTATTATTTTCTATCATTATCAATTATAACTTTAATACCTAAAAAACATTAATTTTTAGTTTAAATGTAAAAAATTATTAATATTACCGTCTTCTTTTATTCGAAGGAGTATACCTTACTCTCAAAATTATTAAAATCTAATATTCTCGAGTATCAAATGGAACAGGATATTACTCAACAATTTATTGATCTAACTATATTTTTTTTATACAAATGTAAAAGTTCCTCCTTCAATTCGAATATGCCAGCTGATATATATGGAGCTAGATGACTATAACAATATTATTCATCGTAAAAAGTGATTTTAATCTTTTTCAATAATTTATCCTTTAGAAGAGATATATACATAATAGTAAAATAAATATCTATTTATAATTTTTGTTTTAATCAATACCAGTGAAAATTCGTTTATATAGCTAGACACGAAATTAAACATTAACATTTCATCAAAAAGTGTTTAACTTTTAAACAATTAAACGTTACAATAACTACTTAAAAAATTATATATATAATAATACTATGTTAAACGTCACAATAACTAACTATAAGTTTACAAATATGAAACTTTATAAATCAATAATATTTGTAAACTTATAGTTAGTTATTGTAATTGTGTAAAATAAAGTACTTTACAAGGATATTTATTGAAACTAATATGTTAATTATTTATATACCTAATCTGAACACTATAATTTTGCGATTAGATAAAAAAAAACTATTAAAATTTTCATGGCTTATTATAATCAACCACTATTAATATTATTGCACATCATTCAGCCACTATATTTATAATTCAATGATTATAATCTCTAATCTGAAGTAGTCCAAAGTCAAAATATATATAAGACTTCCAACACAATTACATTGTGAACTTTACACATATATGTACTAATATCTCAAAAAATCAGTCAAAGATCAATAGGCATATTTAACGATTGTCACTGAAGTTATTATATATAATTCAAAAATTAAATTATACCACTCAATGGTTGTATTATCAGATGATAATTTAAAATGTTTTCGATAAATAGAGATAAAAGATGAAATTAGATGAAATATGAGGTATGTGATTAGGAGTTAGTTATACTGAATTGTTAAATTTGTAAGAATGATAATTAGTTGTTAGAAAATTCTGCTTCAACTGTGATTATAAATACAAGAATAAGTTTTTTCTATAATACAATTTTTCTGAATCAATGAATTCATTCTCTCATTTTCTTTTCATTTTTCTGCTCTCTACTTCCTTTCTCTCTCGCTCTTAGCTCCTTTTTTTTTTCAAATTTACCAGAATTTTTGACACTTTCTCATAAAATGTATATGAAAACTTAATACTCACTTAAGTTATTCTCACTTATTTTCTTAAATTATTACTAACTTGAGTGTAAGAATACTTTTTGTAGGTATTTACTTTATCTTACATTTTTTGGAGTTCAGCGATTTTTTTATTTAAAGAGAAGACAGGACGACGTCTTCTCTTATGCAATGAACTATACTTAGACAATTTTTTTATACAAGAATTTATCCTTACTCCTCATATTTCAGTAAAAAACGATTATACCTCGAAAACTAATTTAAAAAACACATTTTAAATTAGATTGAACCTGATATAATTGTCTCCACCTCTCTAGAACTCACACTAAATCTTGAAGAAGAGGCAAAGAGTCGGTTAGGTTAAACGAAGTTAAATACGGACACAAATAAGATGAATGGGGGCAGAACAAATGAGAGACTACTATCCTAATACTCTTAGTTCATTTATTTTTAAAGATAATTATTGACTTGAGCGTCGAAATCTTTTTTATAGATTTTACATTTGAGCCAGAATTGTGAAAAGTTCACAGAACAGCCATTTGATCAAAAGAAGAGAAGACAATCATCTTTTAATAACAACGAGCTATACCTCAGAGTGTACCTCCTGGACAAAACAAAAACAATACTTATTTTAAAGTATGCATTAAATAAATAATATTCTTTAATTTAATAATGCATAGTCCTTTATTGATATTTTTTAGGGCAAAAAACCAGATTAAACCAGGGGAAGTTGAAAATTACTTGAATAAGCCAAACTGAAATTCGTTTCTGCAATGAGCCAAACCCTATATTTATATAATTCGAACCAGTGTGGTTCGAACTCAATTCATTAGTAATTCGAACCAGAGTGGTTCGAATTATGAAGAGGGAATTCATTCAAGTAAATCGAACCAGGGTGGTTCGAATTACTTGGGAGGAAAACGTATCACATAATTCGAACCACACTGGTTCGAATTATATAGGGAGAAGCTGCATCAAGTAATTCGAACCAGGCTGGTTCGAATTACACAAATTGAATTCGAACCAGTCCGGTTCGAATTAGTGGTAGACAGTGCAGTATATATATGGTTCTAAACGTGAGTTGCTCTCATAGAGGGTGTAATATGGCTAGTGAGGAGAGTTTTGGGGTTTTGGTTCACCATAGAGGATCCATTAAGAGAAAAACTCGCTCCGGTGTGAAGTTCACAGATAAGGATCCTCTCTGTATCGTCGTGAAACCAACGACGAGCTATGATGATCTTGTTAGATCTGTGCTGATGAAACTCGGTCTGGAAGGTGCGAAGCGAGTGAAGAAGTTTTTCTATCGCATTCCAATCACTGTCTTGCAGGATACAGTGAAGTATGATTGCTTCACGATTGGTAGTGATGAGGACCTGCAAGTCATGTTCCTATGTCGGAGGCAGTTTCCCGAGGTTAGGACACCAGAGTTGTTGGCAAAGTTGGTTGATGTGGTATCCAGCTCAGGGGGTTCGAACCGGAATGCCACCACTGAAGCAGCGGCAGCCGGTTCGAGTTCAAGGCCTGCCGTTGCTTCTTCGTCCGTCCCTGTGTACGAGCCAGCGGTCGAACCAGTCGCCTCCCCATCTTTTGCTGTTGATCTGAATGATGGAGTAGGCGACGTGGTAGGATCAGTTGATATTCTGCCGAACGCTTTACAGGGAGTTCCACTGGTTGGCGTCGGTGACGGAGTGTTGGGTGATGTAGAGGAGGACGGCGTCGAGCCGGATATGATTGAGGATGACAGCGGCGACGAGGTTGGAGCGACTGAGCCTGCTTTGGTAGTCGGTGGTTCTAGTTCTGGCACACAGCAGTATCCACCATATTTTTCCTCTTTGGACCTAGATGCCATGAGGCAAGAGGGTGTTTCAGGGCACTCTGTTGGATTCGGAGCTAGAGATGCTGAAGGGACTGCTGGTTTGACAGAGTTCCAGGTTGGTCAGCAATTTCAGGATAAAGACGAGGCCCTGTTAAGTGTGAAGACTTACAGCATCCGGCGAGGGGTACAGTACAAGGTTGTGGAGTCTGATCATCGCCGTTATGTGGGCAAGTGTTCTGAGTTTGGGAATGGGTGCACATGGTTGATTCGACTGAGTCTGCGGAAGCGCAAGGGCATTTGGGAGGTCAAGCGGTACAATGGACCTCACACTTGTCTTGCGACCTCCATCTCGAGTGACCACAGGAGCTTGGATTATCATGTGATTTCCGCGTTTGTTATGCCAATGGTTAGGGCCGATGCATCCGTCAGCATCAAGGTGCTCCTAAATGCCACGGCAGCACACTTCGGGTTTAGGCCGACTTACAGGAGGGTCTGGATGGCGAAGCAGAAGGCAATTGCCCTCGTATATGGTGACTGGGATGAGTCATACAACGAGCTCCCCAGGTGGGTTTTGGGAGTCCAATTGACGATGCCTGGTACTGTTGCAATCCTACGGACGAGCCCCGTTCGAGTTAGTGGACAAGTAGACGAGTCTCAAGCTTTTTTTCACAGACTTTTCTGGACGTTTCCACCGCTCATCCAGGCATTTCGCCATTGCAAGCCTTTAGTTAGCATTGATGGAACCCATCTGTATGGGAAGTACGGGGGTACTTTGCTCATCGTGAATGCACAGGACGGGAACTCCAACATTCTACCCGTTGCATTCGCACTAGTAGAAGGTGAGAATGCAGAGTCTTGGTCATTCTTTCTCTCCCACCTTAGACAGCACGTGACACCGCAGCCCGGTCTTCTGGTTATATCGGACAGGCATAACGGCATAAAGGCTGCGCTTGAGGCTCCGGACGGGGGTTGGTTACCTCCATCTGCATACCGTGCATTCTGCATTCGACACGTAGCGGCTAATTTTGCCCTTACCTTCAAGGGCAAGGATGCACGTAGGCTTCTAGTGAATGCCGCATATGCCAAGACCGAGGTTGAGTTTGATTACTGGTTTGATATTCTTCGGTCTGAAGACCCGGCTATGTGTGAGTGGGAGAACCGGATTGATTATTCCTTATGGACTCAGCATCGTGACGAGGGACGGAGATTCGGTCACATGACGACGAATATCTCGGAGTGTGTGAACTCAATCCTAAAGGGTGTCAGAAACCTCCCTGTTTGCTCTTTGGTGAAGGCAACATATGGAAGGCTTGCGGAACTCTTTGTTCGCAAGGGTAGAGAGGCTGAGGCCCAGATGGGAACCGGACAGCAATTCAGTCAGTACTTGGTGAAGTGTATAGAGGCCAACTTGAAGAATTCGAGGTGCTTCACGGTGACTTTGTATGACCGGGATAACTCCGAGTTCACCGTAGCCGAGACCACCCCGACGGGCTCTTTCTCATTAGGTACCTACAGAGTATCGCTTGCATCCAGGACCTGTGACTGCGGGTACTTCCAGGCACTTCATTTCCCGTGCCAGCACGCACTTGCATGCTGCGCCTACTCACGGGTTACCTGGTCCTCTTATGTTCACAGCGTGTATCAGATTAGTTCAGTGTTCCGTGTGTACCAGATGGGATTCACACCGCCGATACCGGAGGGATTCTGGCCACCTTACGACGGGCCAACCGTGATCCCGGACCCTGCCAAGAGGCGGGCAAGAGAGGGTCGTCCGAGATCCACTAGGATACGGACGAACATGGACGAGGCAGATCCGAATCGGCCAAAGAGGTGTGGCCTTTGTCGCCAACCCGGACACACCCGCAGGAGTTGCCCACAGCTTGGAGGACCGTCTCACACGGGGGGCCAGTAGTAGCGATCTTGTTATTGTTAGTGTTCATTGATTTTATTTTTCCTGTAACTTGTTATTGAAGATGATTTGTGTTATTTGTTTATCCTTTTAACTTCTAGTAATGAAAAAGTTGCATCTGAATTTGAATTTGGTTAGAAATCCCATGACTGCAAAAGTTGATAACTACAGTGTCATATGATTCAATGATAATACATAGTCACTAATCCACAAGGTAAATAACAGATTTTTAAGTACAATAAAATGAGCATACAACAAGGAAAAATAGCTCTAAAGTAAATCATCTAAAATACATGAGTGAACCCTAACGTCCAAAACACATGACATGTAAATCATCTAAACAAGTGGGAGCCTGTCCCACAACGACGGGGAACCCGTGGCCTCTGACCTCTGCGGATGAACGGCTCCTCATCCTCTATCTCATCTGCGTCCTCATGCGGGGTAGGCTGTGCGGGTGGCGTAAAATGGAGTGGCGCGGCAGACGGCCCGGCGACAGACTGTGATGCAGCGGTGTAAGCGAAATGTGGGGTACCTCCCAAAGCAAACTGGTCACCAACAGGAGTCGTAGCAGGCTCGTTCAGATCAACATCTAAGGGTGCCTGCGTGGCAGGGGTCTGAGGACGCCTCCTGCCCGGCTCGTCCTCCTGCATGATAGCCGAAATCTCCGCCAGAAACCGTGGACTGCCGAAGTCCGGATCGAGCGTATCTGCCCCAAGGAAGTCCTGCCACTGTGATCCGGGAATAACCCATGGAGTACCGTCCTGCTGAGGCTGGTCGTCGGTGGGTACTCCAACAAAGTAATGTCCAAAAGGACCGGACCCAAGTCCAGCGTCACTAGGCTCAGCCCCGTCACCATCCCGGAGCCATACCACTCACCTCCGTGAACCCCATCCTGGGTACTACCACCAGCAACTGAGGCCGCCCCTGCACCATCCCCGCCCTCAGGCCCATGGTGATCATCGTCATCGTCCTGAGGGTCAGGTGCAGCGGCATGAACCGCAGCACGCCCTCTACCTCTACCAGGATGATGTCGTCGTCGACCCCTAGCGGGGCCGGCCTCGTCGCCAGCCTCCATAGCACGCTCAAGCCAACCCCAGTCACGCTGGCTACGACGTGTGCCCACGCGAGCTCTCCTATCAACCCGCCTCCTATCCGGCACGTCGTCAGGCCGATCCATCTCAGGTACTTGCCCAGCTCCCCGCTGTGAGGCCTCGACAGGAATAGCAGCGGCTCTCGGATCGCCCAACTGCGGATCCGGAGACAAAAACCTCTTCCCGTGCTGACTCCACCAATCCAAGAACAGATGCGACGGACCAGGGTTAGCAACAACATCGAATCTCAGCACGCTCTCCGTACGGTCCTCCCAATACTGATGCCACTTCTGCAAATGGGAGGGGAACCATCGATCGCCGCCTCTGCCGTCCTTCGACATCAGAAAGTCGATGTTTAGGGCGGCCTGTGGACGGGGCTGCACCCCTCCAAACTGCGGAAGAACTCTGTCTACCTGATGCCACTCTATGACGGCAAAGTAGATAAGCGATGTAACAGACCGCCACAGCACCATATGCCGAGGCTCCAAAACCTCGGGATGCACGACCTGAAGTACGTCAGGGCTACTGTACGGCATCCAGATAAACTGCACGCATAACGATACAATGTCAGGGCAACTCGTGATGCCAACTCGTAAATTGTGGTTAAATAAAAAAACTTATTAAGTTACATACTGACCTCTCTATCCTGCAACCGGTCTATCCATAGCCTCCACGTCTGAACTCTAGGACCCTTCTCGCTACTGGAAGGGATGTAACCTGACCACCTGCAACATGCACATGTGTTACCGCTACTTATATGCGTGCTTAGGGTATCCAATAGTAAATTGAAATAGACAAAGATTAGGGAAGTACCTCGAGGCCAGTGGCCAGCTGAACGTCTCAAATCCTGCAGGCCTAAACCGAGGAAATCGCCAGAAAATCCATGACTGAAGTAGCTGAAGTGGGCCCGCTAGCTTGATAACATTTCTGTTCGCCACACGGCACATGCACCGGTACAACCATGCCAGTGCTGCAGAACCCCAGCTGTAGGTCCCCATCTCCTCCAGCCTAGCTACAAACGGAAGCCATCTGATGTGAACGCGGTTACCCGACTTGTCCGCAAAAAGCTGCGTGCCCAACAACATCATGATGTACGCACGGGCATAACGACGCACAGTATCCTCATCAGCTCCCTCCGGGCACTCACCAAACGTCTCCTGAAACCAGCTGCAGTTGACCGCGTACTTCTGAACCTGGCTAGGAGGAGGTACCACTCCAAACAACTCCTCGAACCAAACCCAGGCTGGACGGCCACCCTCGATGTATATATGGAACTCTGATAGGCAGCCGCTGACGTAACGCCCGTCCACTGGCAAACCCAGCTGGTATGCCACGTCCTGCAGTGTGATAGTGCACTCTCCGAACGGCATGTGAAACGTGTGAGTCTCCGGACGCCATCGTTCAACAAACGCACTCACAAGGGCCTCGTCCAACCGGAACCATCTATCGTTCAACCTTGCAAGATGGTAAAGACCAGCCATCTGCAGGTACGGAACGTATCTGTCATCCAGGACCATGCCCTGCTGCCGCCGCATGCTCCTGATGCATCGCTGAGGCTGCGGAAGAAATGAACCGCATTCTTAGAACCAGCTTAATTACCGGTGACAAACATAATCAACACGATAATTGATAAACCAAAAAATCTTACTATGTATAGCCGCTTAAAAATACCAAGAACGAGAACCATTTGCATAAGAAACTTAAATTAGAAACCCCCATAGGCTACTGACATGAAAGATCTAACATTATAAAACCACAACTAAACCGCCTACATAAGCCACTACTAGAAACCACTAACGTAAACCGTTAACGTAAACCGCTTACATAAACCACATACATAAACCACTAACATAATCCACTAACATAAACCACTAACATAAACCACTAAGATAAACCACCAACATAAACCACTAACAAAAACCACTAACGTAAACCGTTAACGTAAACCGCTTACATAAACCACATACATAAACCACATACATAAACCACTAACATAAACCATTAACATAAACCACTAACATAAACCACTAACATAAACCACCAACATAAACCGCTAACAAAAACCACAAACGTAAACCGATAACGTAAACTGCTTACATAAACCACATACCTAAACCACTAAGATAAACCACTAACATAAACCACTAAGATAAACCACTAAGATAAACCACCAACATAAATCACTTACAAAAACCACTAACATAAACCATTTACAGAAATCACTGACATAAACCACTAAAATAAACCACCAACTAAACCAATATCTTACTCGCATGCCAAACCACAAACTCACATGTACCGATAAAACAAAGTTATTTCTGTACTAACCTCTTCGTTGATGACCCCAGCTATATGGGCGACTCCGTCCAAGCGATATAACCGCGCCGGATCGTCTCCCATGAGCAGAATATTGCGTTCAGGTCTTTCGCGGAGAGAATCTGGGTCGTTTTCTCTGAGATTTGGTGGGGCAGGGGAAGGTGAGAATGGTTCGAATGAGGCTGATTCGAACTCCTTATATAGCCCATTCCCTAGTAATTCGAACCAGGGTGGTTCGAATTACTAACAACCTTCCTTAAGCGTAATTCGAACCAGGGTGGTTCGAATTACATGAAGAACACATTTCCCCCTAATTCGAACTGGAGTGGTTCGAATTACTTGCATAGGTAGTTCGAACCAGTCTGGTTCGATTTACATTCAATTTTTTCTTCGAAATTCGAACTGGTCTGGTTCGAATTATTTGAGGATGAAGTTCGAACTACCCTGGTTCGAATTACATAAAAATATGATCTGGCACATTGCTGTATCGATTTTCATTTTGGCTCATATAGGTAAATTTGGATTGATGTTGGCTTATTATAGTGTTTTGCCCTATTTTTTATGTGTCTATGTTTTGTATGTAATAAATTTACGTCTATTTAATATCAATATTATATATTCAATTTAGTGTCTATCTAAGAAATAATTTAAGCAGAGTATTACAAGTAAATACTAAAATTTAATTTATAATTATAAATTAGTATCTAAAAATAGACTTCAATCAATTATAATGTACAAATAAATAATACAAAAATATTTAATAACTAAAATAAATTAACCAAAAATAACTTAAACTTATATTAATTTGCATTTATTTGAAATACAACAAATCTAACTACAAAATTTTGGACTCAACCATTAATTGTTATAATAATTAATTATTTTGAATAGTATTATTGTATTGTTAATTAGATGTACTTTCAAAATATAATAAAGCCAAGCATGGCGACGAATAAAGAATACCCAAGTTTAACTTGTAAACCAGATGAATACAGCGACATGAACATAAGATATTTTAGCAGTAGCATCCCATTCATGCAATTAAGACGAATTAATATGCAAGCTGATGAGTTCTCTCTCCTCTTCCTGTATAAATTATAATGCAGCATTGCAGCTGGCCATTTAGGTGCGGTGACCAAGCTTTCGACATATGGCAACAATCTAATATTTCTCCCTATTTATGATTAATTAATAATTATGACAATTTTACAAGGATATTACATGTATAAATTAAAAGTGTGTACTCTAATGAAGATAATAATAAATAAAAAATAACGAAAATAATTTAAAATTATTTTATTAAATCAGATAAATTTTGACTATTTTTGTGTCTTTATGAGATTATTACTCATTGTAAATGATCTATCCTTTTTAATTCAAATTTATAAATGCTTTTCAAAATATAAAATTAAATCAATACGTTTTGATTTCTAAATCAATTCAACATTCTACTTTTAAAAAAAAAATTATGGGGTTACTTAAAGCAATTGTTTAAAAAAAATTAAATTTATATACATTCAGATTCAATCTCATTGGAAATGTCAAGCTAGACTTATATTTTTCTATAAATCATTAAATTCTTTATATTCCTAACAAATATCACTAGAAAACTTGTTAGCAAAAAAAATTATAATTCATACATTATATCAAATCCGATTAAATTTAAATAAAATTATTTTTCACATTTTTGTATAATATAAAACGCACTACTCTGAATGAAAGAAGCAACTAGTAATTTTAACTACGTACTGTCTATATTTTTACTGCACTTATTATTAATATCTAAGGTGTTTACAAAATTAAATTTTTGAAGTAATATATCATTATTCTCGTATGAAATTTAGTTGAAAAAAGAGGTTCTAATTATTCAAATAAGAAATAAAAATAAACAATGACATAACAACATATATATAATAACGAAAGTAAAGTTAAATTTCTCTTTTAATTTGTTTTTTTTTTAATGCGGATATATAATGCATGCTCTACATCTCTAAACCAAAAAATAAACATGAACTGTGGACTATTATAAACTAGAAGTCTAGCTAGCACCTTTAATTAAAGGCGCCTTCCATCAATTTGTATTATTTATGATATTTAGTTAGTTAAGCATTGAAATGATAACCAATGTGATGAAAGGATTTTAAATTAAAATAGTAAAAATACGTTCTTCTGAGATGTTATGAAAAGTTTAAAAGTAACTGCAGTCGAAGAAAATATTTTATAAATTTTTCATGTTTAGGTTTTAAATAGATGTGGGTAAATGATAATGAAAATTTTTAAAACAAACTCATTATCACAAATGCAAATCAATATCAATATATCTATTATTGTTCTTGTGTTGGCAGCTCCTTATTGTGCGTATAATTTGAATTTTTTTTTTCAACGGATGAGGTATATATTTTGGTAGCAAAAACAAACAGTTCGAATATCTGTAAAAACAGTGTGATTTAGAAAAAAAATATAACTATCTTATGAAGAAAATCTATTCTTACTTCCCAAAATTTCAGTATTTTTGTCAATTTCAATTGTCATTTTGGAAATAAATAATTATAATAAAAAGATATTTATCAATTTTAAATTATAAATCTAAAATAATCATTGCTTCCAAATTAGTTATCGATTATGAAGGAATTATAAATTTATAATAATGAACGGATCAAGTATAAATATATAATGCACAGTTGCACACTAGCTAGTTGAGTGAGAGTGATTTGTATGAGTTGTCTGAGAATCTTAAATCAACAAACCTCGGCAATAAAAGTATTTTTCTTTCGTTTTCAGAAAGGGGCCCAACCCGTTCAACTAGCTAGGTAGCTTGAATCTCAAGGTAGGTTTTTATTACCACAGTAATTAATGTATATATGGTCAATAAACTCACCAATGAAACACAAAGAAGAATCTTTTTCGATCAATTTTCACGTCCTAACCCGGGGATGTTAAAATATATTATCGCCTTAAAAAACTCTTTAATTCCGAATGGTGAAAACAAGCTTAATTAAGATCCACATTTCCATCCACTTGTTATTTGCTGAATTGAATAATTGTTTTGTGTATAAAGATCGTAGAGACATCGTTTTCGCCGATATCGTGCATGTCTAAGTAATCTCAAAATCCTAGTCTGCAATATTTTTTCAACATTATATTTGTAGAGTCGCCATGTGGCTCACGAAGAGGGAACCCGCAGGAGGTGAGTCCCCACCTACTTGTACCTATAATATTCTTTTTGCTTCGGTCATAATATGTCGCCCTAGATTCTACTGTACAATCTTCTTAGCAATGATAATTATTAATGCTCTCTCTTAGTCTGATTTAAAAGGCTGTAGCTAATTGGTATCTTTTTTTTTATATAAATTTTTTAATTAATAATTTTAAAATGTGTTTTCATTGTATAAATAAGCTAAATCTTATTAAAAAATAAAAATAACATAAAAAATAATATATATAATTTTTTTTCTTATTATTGTGCTGCCGCTCCCACACACATATATTTGATAATTGATATATATAGAGATTAGTGGTGTTACATGCATACATCAATAGGCTTAATTTAGATATACATCCCGTAGTGTCTTGCACTTTGTACCCCAAATTCATTCTGTTACGGGAGAAATAATATACCTTTCTGTCTCTTTCAGCCTTTCTTTGAATCCGCTCAGCTCATTGAATTAACTTGATATTTACATGTTGCTCTCAGCATGAGTATTACGTGTGATGTGTTGTTTGTTACACAATAAGCAGCAGCAACAACCAATATTATAAGTTTATAAATTATAAATGATATGATGTATATATTTTGTTTTAAGGAAAGGGATATAATGATAATTTACAGCACCGGTAATTTATATATATAGTTGCCACGCCGAAGGAGACGAGAGGTAGAGTTGAGGCCCTACTCATGCCAACTTCCATATTCCTTTTGTTTACTGGTGGGTCCTACACAATTAGAAGGAATTTTCCGTTTATGGCCATTGAATTTAATTAAATACTCCCCCATCTCATCTTCATAATAAGTACTCATCATCATCCACTTTAGTCTTGAGAGATATATATCAACAATCAATAATAACAACGTACGAGGCTCCTCTTCTTTCCACTTCTCCGATCCCACGTCCCTTCAAGTAGAGCAACCATATTTAATTAACTAATATCATTTACCTGCTACACAATCTCAAAGGTGTGTATGTTTCTTGATTTCATTCTACATGTGTGTGATTGAATAATACTTGGCTAATTCATATAATGCAACGTAATAAATAACAGGAGAATATAGAACAAGATGGAATATGGTGGCATAGTGCACAATGAAAATGGTGGGTTTGGGAGCTTGTCGGAGTCAGCGGTAGAGGCAGAAGTAGATTTGGTGGACGAGCTACTGGTGGAGGGGTGCTGGGTGGAGACAACTAGTGCAGGAGGGTGCTACAACTGGATGCATAATCCATCAGATGCAGTAGTGGCGCCGCAACCACAGTACTTGGAAATGCTGCAGCTGCAGCTGCAGGAGGAATCATCATCGTCGTCATCAGATCAGGAGAGCCTTGTGGGCAAGAGGTGGTGGATCGGGCCTACTAGGCCGGGCCCTTCATCCTCTTCTTCTTCTTCTTCTTCCTCCTCTGTAAAGGAGAGATTAGTGGTCGCGGTCGGGTACTTGAAAGACTACACAAAGAACAACAATCTGCTCATTCAGATATGGGTGCCCCCACGGAGATCACCACTACCCCTTCCCCTTCCCCTTCCACTTGATGTGCTCGCCTTTCCCAACCCCAGCCCTAACCCTAACCCTAACCTATGTGTTCGCTTCTTGAGAAGCCATGAATATTCTCATCATTATCAGGCGCAGCAGCACTACGATCTCCGTGGATCCATCGCCTTACCCGTCTTTGAACGAGGCACTGCCACGTGCCTTGGCGTCCTCGACATTCTCATCACCAACCACCTCAACCTCACCAACAACTATCGCCCTCAGCTTGACAATGTCTGCAACGCTCTCGAGGTTTGTCTTCCTCATCTCTTTACTCTTTTTCTTCATCTCCTTCAATTCTCTCTTTCCAGGCCAACCCAACAACCACGAAAATAATGGTAGCTAGCTAGCTATAGCCTATGCAAATAATGATACAAAATAAGTACTTGTGCCACTACTATATTTCATTTTTTATTTTCTACCCTTAGCTTGTTGTACCTGCAGCTAGTAGGGATCTCAATAATTGCCTTCTTAAATAGCAAAAGTATGCCTACTGCTCTATATTATTTTGGTACGGTGGCCAGTAGTGTCTAGCTATCTAAAAGGGTTTTTATTTTCCTAAAACACAATATCAATTATTGATTCAAAATAGTGTCTATCTGAGTTGCAGGCCGTCGATTTTAGGAGCTCTCATCAGAACTTGAACGCGAACTTTATCCCTCCGGCCATAAAGGTATGTAGTATGGGCAGGAAGGAAGAAATAATCCTTATATATATAATATGGAATGAAATTAATAATGAGTGATTCATCATCATCATCAGGTGTATGAGGAGCTATACCAAGCAGCACTAAATGAGATAGTGGAGGTGTTGACATCGGTGTGCAAGACGCAGAATCTTCCTCTAGGGCTGACATGGGCGCCGTGCATCCAACAAGGAAAGTGTGGGTGCGGGCACTCATCGGCAATGTGCGTGTCCACGGTGGATACAGCGTGCTATGTGGGGGATCTGGAAATGCTGGGCTTCCAGGAGGCGTGCTCAGAGTACCACCTCTTCAAGGGGCAAGGCATAGTTGGCACCGCCTTCACATCAGCCAAGCCCTGCTTCGCAATCGACATAACAGCCTTCAGCAGAGCAGAATACCCGCTTTCTCACCTCGCTAACATCTTTGGCTTGCATGCCGCCGTCGCCATCCCCCTCCGCAGCCTCTACACCGGATCCGCTGACTTCGTCTTGGAGTTCTTCCTGCCAAAGGACTGCCATGACACCGAGCAGCAGAAGCACATGCTCAATTCCCTCTCCATGCTCGTCCAGCAAGCTTGCCGGAGCTTGCACGTTGCCACCGACGACGACTTCACCCCTCCGATGCTCACACATCATCAGGCGCAAGCACAAATAATGGAAGAGGCGTGCTCGAAGGATCAGTCGTGGATAGCGCACATGATGGAGGCGCAGGTGCAGCAGAAGGGGAAAGGGGTGTGCGTGTCGTTGGAGTACCAAATGGAAGAGCCCAAAGAGGAGTTCAAGGTGACAACCAACTGGGACACCACCAACGACCAAGCCCATCACCAGCTCTTCTCCTCATCAGATTTCGGCCACATTGACGTGCTTGAGCACAGTAGGTCGAGGGCCAGCACTGCCGTGGACGGCGGGGAGGAGTCTTACGCCTTGGGTGGGCGGCGCTCCTCTTCTTCGGGTTCGGGCGGCAGGAAGTCAGGCGACAAGAGGCGAACCAAGGCTGAGAAAACTATCAGCCTGCCTGTCCTCAGACAGTACTTCGCCGGAAGCCTCAAAGACGCTGCCAAGAGCATTGGAGGTGAGTGATTGAGTGAGAGTGCCATGACACGCTTTACATCATTAATTAATTACTTACTGAACCTTTCTTTCTGCATGCAGTGTGTCCCACGACTCTGAAAAGGATATGCAGGCAGCATGGGATAACAAGGTGGCCTTCCAGGAAAATAAAGAAGGTAGGGCACTCTTTGAAGAAACTTCAGCTTGTGATCGATTCGGTGCAGGGTGCAGAGGGTGCCATACAGATTGGCTCCTTCTATGCCAGCTTTCCCGAGTTGAGCTCCACGGATCTCTCTTCCCGTTCCGAATCATCACCATCCAAGAAAACCCACACTACAAATATTCCTCATCATCAGAATCCCAATAACAATACATTCTTGAAATCCCCACCCTCCTCTGCATGCAGCCAGACCTTAGATGTTGTCATGACAGAGAGCTCCGAGGCAGCATTGCTGCTCAACAGAGCTCACAGCGAGGCGGCAGAGTTGCTGCAGCATGCATCCCTCCAATCACAAGAGGATACAAAGCATAATAGTTTCATCAGCAGCAGATCCAATAATAAGAGCCATCATCATCACTCTCAAGACAGAGACAAAGAGAGGGGTGCTTTCAGGGTCAAAGCTACTTTTGGGGACGAGAAGATCCGGTTCAGCTTGCAGCCCAATTGGGGGTTCAGAGATCTACAGCTTGAGATGGCAAGGCGCTTCAACTTGAACGATATTAGCATCAGCAGCAGCAACATCGATCTCAAATACTTGGATGAAGATGGGGAGTGGGTTTTGTTGGCATGCGATGCAGATCTTGAGGAATGCAAGGACATACACAGATCATCTCAGAGCCGAACCATCCGCCTCTCACTTTTTCAAGCTTCCCCCCTCAATCATCTAGCAACAAACACTTTTGGCAATGGCACCACCAGCCCCTCCTAGCTAGTGTTTTTTAGTTTCTACTTTTTGGGACTTCTCCATTCTCATCTTTTGAGGGATACACACACCAAGGTATCTCTTAATCATTAGTTGGGATTCATGCACTTTCTACTTTACCCTAACTCATGATTAAGAAACACCTCCACATATGTGGTCCTTAAACTCAAAGGCCCCCTTCAATGGTGGTTCAAAGCTAATACATGCATTACATTCAAATACTCCTATATATATATTAGTTCTAAACAGTAAGCCTTTCTTCTTGCTTTACTTATATCCACAATTTCACATGCCAGCTTGACAGGTCTTTAGTAGTTTCGTTATTCTTGTTAATCCATTGCATTGCTTCCGGTCTTTAGTAGTTTTGAAATTAGTTTAAAAATTAATTAAAACTCTTCTCTTTGGCTAGTAAGACTGCTCAACTTCAAACTTCAATGACACATTTATAGCAAATAATAATAAATAGAAAAATATTAGAGAGTTCTCATAATTTATTATTTTTTGTTCATTAATTAGTTATCATTGTATAAGAGTATGAGCTAAAATATGGGTTGAATTATTAAATTAAAAAAATTGAATTAATAATTAAAAATAATAGTTAAAAATAATAAATTCTGATAATTCTTTAACATTTTACCCAAATAAATAAATAATCTATAGCATCTATTACATAATATATATAGAACAAAAATGATATTTATTCATTTTAGCTGTTTAACATCACCATAGTGAAATGACATTTAATGGTATAAATTCTATCTAATAACTTTATTTTTCCATAATCAAGTTGGGTCGGTCTAGTGGTTAGCTCACTAGTACGTTTAAGCAAGTGTGGTGGTTTGAATCCTGTCTTGTGTATGCAGCAAACCCAACAATTCATTGGTCAGCGACAAATCTTTAAATGAAGCTCAGTACGGATTAGTCATTGGCCTGTCGAGTTAGAGGATACCGTGGGAAACCAAAATAAACACTTTATTTTTCCATTTTCCATACTAAAGATTGCAAACTGTTTAGGTTCAAATTACATTTTTTTCTCCCTTTACCTAGTTCCAAATTCCTTAAATTAAACTCGGATGTCGGTGTTTACAAAGCTCATCTTTCTTTTAAGTATATAAAATATTTGAAATTGGAAAATCACATTTTTTATATAATCTAAAACTGACAAATCCATTTATTTTTTCCAATATTTTTAAAAAGTTAAAATAATACTTCAAATCAATCCTTAAGAAGATTTAATCAAATATTTTTAGTCATCTATAAACTTTAATTACTAAATTTGTCTCTAATTTTTCATTCCATTACATAAATAAGTCCTCACGTAATTTGACATAAAGAGTAATTTGTTTAAGGATATTAAAGGTTATAAATTGATTTAGAAATCAAAATTTATTGAAGATTAAATTATTTTACTAAATTTTTTGAAAACTGATCTGTGTATTACTCAAAAAAGCACAATATCTTCTCAAAAGAGACCATCTATATAACGCTTTTTTATTCTTTTTATGCATTCTTTCATAACAAGCTTTTTTGTTTTAAAAATTATTTTTTCTCTTTCACAACAAAAGATGTTTTATATGCTCGATGGATAAAGTGATTCTTTATGTATATTTGGTGACTAGACAAGAAAGACATTCTTCTTTATGTTTGTATTCCCCTTGAAATTACAAAATTTATATAACATGGAATTCAGAAACTCCCTCAATGGGGTTGCACTAATTGCTCATCTCTTAATAGTTATAACGAATTTTCTCAATATTTTATGAGATGAAATACCTTACATCTCATAATAAAAACGAGCGAATCAACTTGACGTAAAGAAAATAATAAGTGCATGCATCATTCCTCTTTAAAAAATTTTAAGACTTCCTTTCGAGAATGTTTTGCCCAGAATTTGCATTAATTGGGTCTCCTTCGGTGTTCCCTTTAAATTAAGACACATCTCACATTGCGTATATTACCAAATGGGTATTGGGGTTGTATCCACGTTCAAACTGTGATAACCTAACCGGGCATAAATTTCCAGAAAATGACTTCGGCGTAAAGTTGCTCCAAGACCACGTTCAAATATATAGTACAACTACAATCTAAAAGAAAAAGATAATAGCGTCTTGTAAACGAGTTTTTTTTCTTTTTGTTGTTGGTTAAAATATGTGCCGAGCCTGAAGTAAACTAAGGTTATATCTAACTTCATCCTTGTGGAGGTTGTTATGACTTATGATGAGGATGAGGCGTCTTCTGGCTGCCCCTTCACGACTGAATATCTGGATGGAGGACCAAATAAGCTCAACAGCACCTGAAAAAAGCAATTTTTCACAACTAATCATCTTATATCCTTCGGTATGTCATGATTATTTAGCAAACAGAAATGACCCCATTGCATAATCCAGCGACACAGGCAAGAGAACACAAAAATGACCCATAAGCATCACGAGTAATAATAATGTATGAACTATGAAGTCAATAAAGGGCCGCAATTATATAATCCAAAATCCACCTACTTACTGGTAGAAACACGAGACCATGCAAAAAGCCAATAATAACCAAGGCTAAATACATCTGGAAGTAGTAAACCTGGAGAAACCAGAAAGCTATAGTTAAACATAAAGAAAGTAAGCTACTTAAATATTCCTTGAGCAAAGAATCAAGTGTCACCAGGTGATATCACATACCACAAATATTTCTGACGTTGCAAAGCAAAGGACAAGAACTCCAACTAATTTAGTGAGTGTTATTCCACTGCAAAACCAATTTAAATAGAACATAAAGACAAGTGTCAACAAATTCATCGTGCAGACAGCTTAATCACCATTAAAACCATTTTCTGCCAAAAGATGGTGCCCAAATATCAATTCTGTGATAAGAAGAGCAAGAATGACATCAAAGTTTCACTGCATTTTGTAAGAACAAATCTAATGAATGAAAACAAGGACATTAATGTGACATATTCCTGACTAATTGTTTCAAATTTGGCACCCATTACTGACTTGATAATATTTCATGATTCACATTATAAGTGTGTGTGTCTGTGTGTGTGTCTGTGTGTAAAGGCGGAAAAAGGTCACCAGGGTCTAATGCGTAACAATACATATAGTCAACCTGAAAACAGAGGCCCCCATGGTACACAATGCTATCTTTGCTCTTTGGCTCCTATCCCCCGTGCTTACCTGTGGTAACAGAAGTGATGTGAGATCATTAACATATTTGAATACTGCATATTCAGTTATTCACCAAGAGCAGGAAGTTAGATTGCATAAAGGTCTTCCATAATTCATCTAAGCATAAAAATTCCCATGATGACAATGCAGGTTGAGTTTTACTGCTAATTAAGCACTATAACACCATTTGCATACGTAACAAGTAGGTAATGTCAACCTTGACAAATACTGTAGTCATACCCTACAGGAAAAGTCATCAATACATAAGGCAACAGAGGATTAGACTGACCATGAATGCATGTGCTATATGCACACAGAACTCAACTGCAATCCCTATTGACATAACAAGGTTAACAACAGAAACCGCATTTAGTTGAATACCAAGAATTGCCATTACACCCTGCATATGTCAGCAAAAGGTAGAATGTTTAGCTTTTGCAAGGGTTGATAAATTAGAGACAAAAGTTCAGATTTTGCAAGAGATATTAGTTGCAAATAAAAATCAAAGTGCAATTGAGTTTTACAAGAGAGATAAAAACAAATGAAGATGCAGCAAAATTCATAATATTAGAGAAAAATTATACCATGATGTCCAAGACTATCATGACCAGAACAAGCAATATGATTGCTGAACTCCACAGGCTGCATTGGGATGCAACAGAAAAGAAAAAATTACATATAATACTGAAAAGGATTATACAACTTATCAATTATACGATGGGTCAATTTTAAATTTATTTATACCTGGATGTAATGATCAGACAAACCACAAAAACAGCACCTGTTAAACCAGCATCGTTATTGAATTACAAAAGAATTGGATTAAAAAAAGACAACCTGATATTAGAAATTTAGACACCCAAAGAAGTAATAATTGGGAGTCCAAAAAGGAGCAAGGGGAAAATCCAAATAAGGTTGACATATGTGATTATGCCATACCCTGTGCATATAAAAGTTATTAGACTTCGTACGAACCTAGTGCTACAGCAAGGTTGATCAGCGCTATCTTCCATATGTCTAGGTATTGTTCAAAGAAGATATAAAACACAGAGTATGGAAATATATCCATCTGCACTAAAGAAAGTTGGTCAGCAAGAGTTTGAGATTTACAAAATAAATAACAAAGTCAGACACTAAGAAAGTCAGACAACATGTCATCCCATAAAAGAGTGCTTAATGAGAATGGGGGAAAAGCGGAAAGTATACCCATAATCATGCCACATATAATTTTGTCAGCATCAAGAGAGAGGTACACAACTTGGGACTCAAAGATCAAGTAAAAATAGGCCAACACAATAAAAACATTATATTGGTGAACACCCCCCCACCCCCCCTCTCCTTCCTTTTTTTTCTAAAACAAACACTCGCACAAATAAAAAGGACATGGTTATGTAAAGCAATACAGAATTTTGTGATCCTTCTTGTTATAGTGAGTCTCAACAAAAGGAAAAAAAAAATAACGTGAATGTTCAAAGAACTGATTCAACCTACATGCAGTTTATAATATAAAGGAAAGATAATGGCTTATGGACCGGAAAAGAAAAGTATTCCATCTCCAAGTAGTCAAAGTATGAGGACTATATTCAGGAAAATTCTTGAATCCCAAAAGTTGGGTCAACACAGGTAAAATTGCGAGATGGAATTTGAGTCTACACCTTCAAAGAAGCAGAAATTCTTGAGCAAAAATCCCTTGCAGCTCGAAGCGCATTCACATAGTCACCCTAACAAAAGTCCAGTTAGATCAATCAAACGGAGAAATCCATGAATGAAGTCACACTGAAGCCCAGAAAATAAGATCATCACTTATCACGCCACATACTTGTCTATTAACAGGTGTGTGATACGTACGAAACTCAGAAGCTTGGATGACACCACTCTGGAAGCCTGACAACATAAGCAAAACCATTTTATCATAATTTAAGTTTGAGATTGAAAATTATACTTACATGTGGAAAGTATAAACAAGATTTTTCAAAAGGAGAAAACTAACACAGCTCGAATAAACTTGCTACAATTTTTTTTTTTTTGGAAACATGTATCCCGTTATCCCTTTTATTGAACAACTATTCAGTTTCAAACCCTGATTTTCTTTATAACAGTTTCCTATCTGGCACCATTTCTACCTGAAAAGAAAAGGCTTACAACTTAGTCCAGAAATGCTTATGGTGGCCCTATAAGACTAATCTGGAAATGGAAGTGAACCAAAATTGTAAAAATGTTTGGGACAAAGGTCTGTTTAGAATCAGGAAATAGAGTAGCAAGAACAATTTGGTGCCCAAAAAAAATTGTGTAAAGACTTTTTGACCAAAGAGTACAGATTTGGACAGCCTGCAACATTTATGGCCTCAAAGAGGAGATCTAATAATCTCACCATGTCAACCGCCAGTGGAAACAAACAGACAAACAATAAAGGTGAAAGAAGCATCATAATGATAGGATAGATGGAAGAAGGCACAGGTGAGACTCAGCCACTAAGAGAAAATAGGAGGAAAAGATGAAGATTAATAAAAAAGGAACAAAGAAAGGAAGAATGATATGATGAAGAGGCCATTAGATACCATCAGCAGCTTTCAAAGATTTGGAATATATATATATATATATATGAGTGTGTGAAAACTTAAACGGAGAATTTTGTTAGGAATGTAATATCAGTTTCGTCCTTTAACCAAGAGGTAGTGAATATCTGCATTACCATTCAGATCTACGCTGTTGGTGTAAGCACCATGACCACCCTTTGCACAATCAGCTGATGGCAGTGCATCAAGAAACCAGGGAAGCTTCTCTCTAAACTGTGCTGTAGTTGGACGATCATTAACCAAATCCGAGTGGCGGAAACACTAGCAATCAACCAAATTGTGAGTCCTTTTGCCTAAGCAACATTTATATTAGCAGTCAAAAAATCTTTTGGACAGATCTCCCATATCATAACCAAGACAGTTATAAGTAATAAGTATATTACAGTTGTACAGTCTTTGCACACTCCACCCAACCCACATGGTCCTTCATCTGGGAAACAGCAAGGTGGCTGAAGAAAGACAAACATTTACTATTGTAAGTTAAAGATACAAGATGGTAATGTAACCCAAAAAGATGCATGATGGCACCCAGTAGCATCCTGCTCAATGCAGGATCCGGAGAAGGGTTGCACGCAAAGGGTGTAATAAGCAGTCTAAAAGTGTAATGCATGACGGTATAGGAAAAAATATCTCGTTGGAGTAATCATTCAATCAATTGCAGTAGACAGAGAAATTAAACAGGAAAGGGAAAAGAAATCATAAGGCACATAAATACCATGTGATGAATGTAAGTTTAAATTATGGAGACAAATGCATCAAGCTGAAGAGAAGATTTTATCAAAGGGCATATAAAGTAGCATATACCTGATCATCAGGTGGACAATAAGAGCCATTTACGAATTTTCGACAACAACTAAAAGCTTCAGGTGATATCCATACAAGGAAATCATCAAGCCATGAGGCAGCTGGTTTGGCAATGTAGCTTGATTTTGGCACCAATGATGCCCTAGATATCTGCAGTGTCATAAAGCAAGACATGGATTATCCATTCATCTACTCCAATAAGATTAAAAAAACAATATGGAAGAAGAAATAAAAGTGAAATATTCAATAATGTCTTCTAAGTTTCACAAACAGGAAGATATGAGTATTTATATTTATATAAATTGTACAATGCAATATCCACCAAATTAAAATCAAGTTAATTGAACTGAACTTAAGTATGTAAACTACTTACCATAGGCGGTAAAGGAAATCATGGGTACGTGTGGTGAATTAAAAATCACATTGATTGTAGTCAAGTTAGATATACTGGAGGTATCAATATCACTAAAAATCGAAACTAAACTGTAGACACAGCAGAGTAGCTAACTAGCTATTATCAAGCTAGACTTAATCATAACAGTTAAATCTGATTAATTTCACATGAAACATGAAAATTAATCAAATGAAACAATTGATATAAAATCATTACTTATTGAAGTGACCATTGAGTTACCTCATTCAACAGAGAATTTGAATCACATTGGCTAATGGAGCATAGCTGATTTGTATGTTTTGATTCCAAACTGCAGAAGGGAGAATGGGGAAACAGTTCAGGAAATAACAAAAATATCTGAGCTTTCTTTTTTATTGTATTTGTATCCTAAGGAATCTTAAATGACATAACATTGAAGTATGTGCATGAAAAGATAAATGACATTATCGATCGAAGAGACAAGTTCAACTAGAATAATAAAATCAATCAACCTGTAGTTATAATCCTTAACAACAAAATATAGTGGTGGTCCAACTCTGAGGTACTCGGAAATGTTACTGAAATACCCCTAGAAACACAACAAAATAAAGAAGGTAAGATGCTGGTTAGGAATTGAAGGACTCAATATTACATCCGAAAAAAGAATTAGAAACTTAAACCTGAAGGTAGGAATCCCGTGGAAGAGCAATCTGTTGCTCAAGACCAGGTTCAATCCTTGTGCATAGAGCCTATTCCAAAAAAAAAAAAAATTACAGTATCCAAAACGCACTATAGAAAAAGGAAGTCAACATTTGTTCATTCCCATGCAACTTACAATGCTTGCTAAGGTGAACGCAATAAATACAGCAATGACCAAGATTTTAACTCCCCATAGTCCAAGAAATGGTGCATGAACCTCCTATAATTTCACAATGATACAGGAGAGTTAATTTTGAAAAGTAAAGTAACAAACTCTATGTTGTTAACTTGAAGAATTTTGCATGTCGACAAAAATTAGAAAAAGAATACAACCCGAATTGAACTCATAAAAGGTGGGTAGCAAAATACCATAATTTTTTCTTATTTACACAAAATTAATGCATGAATTAAATATCACCCTACCTTCATATATCGTGTAAGCAATCCACCTCTTTCCTCCCTAATGCCTACATTTCAATTTATTATATGGTTAGAACAAAAATATACACAAGGAGAGAATTTTGAAATGCTAAATATCAACCTGAGAATACTTCACAATTATGCTTGAATGCAAAATACGAGATATAAATCATTATTGAGCAGAGCCTAACCCCATGACTAAATGTATATGAAAGATCTCATTTATAAATTCTCATATCTTTGAATATAGTACCTTAGATTATCTCTTAAGAATATTTTCTAATTTTTCAATATTTCTTTGTCTTTTTTCCTTGTTTAATTACCATTAGAAGTCTAACATTATTATGTAGGGATTAGCAATAATTTTACATTTTTGTATCGAAGAACAACATGTCATATATCACTATAATGTCCTTTACCCTTTCCAGTTCTCCTTTGTGAGCTAACACCCATAATATCTATTAGAATTCATCGTGGAAATACAGAATTACAGCGAAGAGAATAATAAACCGAGTAATGTCGATAGAATATGTTGTTAATCGTTATAGACTAACAGATCTAATCTATGCAGTATATATACTTAATGGCAAAATACTACAATAAATGAGATTAACCTTTTCCTACGAATCCTATTATCTATACTACCCTACTTTCTATGCAGTCAACATAAGATTTATTGTAATATCATAGTGTCTAACTGTCTGACAATATCAACAATCACT
The DNA here is from genome assembly GCF_003086295.3 of Arachis hypogaea. Lineage (NCBI taxonomy): Eukaryota > Viridiplantae > Streptophyta > Magnoliopsida > Fabales > Fabaceae > Arachis > Arachis hypogaea. Next base: position 142,994,217 of record NC_092038.1, read on the forward strand.
GCAACGGTTGATTCTTCCTTGCCTGAAAGTCATTTGAAACTCCACAATGGACCGAGAAAATCACTTACATAACTTGTGTTCAAATGATTAGATGGAAAAAAATGGGAAGCCGCTGATATCACATCTAACACCAACATATCCGATAAGTTTAACGATTAAGTTATTAGATAGAGGTGCATGTATGATTTATGCCTCAAAGTGGACCTTTCTTGAAACGCCTCTAGAGCTTGAAGATTGGACAAGGTAAATTGTACTGTAATTCAATATAAGAGAACAGGGACATAGAGACTCCCATATCATGTCGAAAAACCAAATATACCAAAAACATAAGCAAATGAACATAGGTATAGGAAACAGTTTCCTCGTGTACCTTCACTCTCCTCCGCAGAGGATGAATTCACCTTTATGCATGGGAAGCAATCAATCCTGCTATCCTTGGCTCTCAAAAAGTCTAATGTAACCAAAGCTACAAAAGCAGTAATCTGTAGAAGGAAATCCAGTAGAACCGCCAAAGCTATAACACAAACAAACACGGGTTAAGAAATATGAAGGAAAATAAATCGTTAAGTAACCTTATAAAGGAGTTGGATTTTTCCATCATCAAATCCCCCCCCCCCCCCCTTCAAAAAAAAAAAAACAAAAAAACAAAACTTTTTCCCCCACTGATTGTTTAACCTGCAATCATTGAGAAAACACGGCATGCTGGCATAGAAATGAACGATCCTACGGCAAATGCTAGAATCTCTGATAAGCTGGCCAATGTTATCGATGGTCCAACTGCCCCCATTGCATTACTTATTTGTTCTTCTATAGGTAAGTCTGAGGGTTGCCATTTGACAGCATCTACAATTATACACATGTTATCTACACCAACCTGGTCAAAGAATGAAACTATTAAAAACAAATGGGGAAAGATAAAGATTGGACAGCAAAAAAGTTCGAAATTATAATAATTTTAGGCAATGCAATTGCAACGTGCTCAGATAAGACAGAGATAGTACCTCTGATAACATTTTATAAAAGATAATTGAGAATGATAAGAACAGAAAGACTTACAGCTAAAACAAGAAAAGGTATGACTTCCATGATGATTAATGTAGATTTCACTCCAATCAAACTGAAAAATCCAACGGATCCAAGGACAGAAAGCACAACAAGCAAAACCCCCGAAAGGCCAAGCAATACCTGAATAACATAAAAGTTAAAGAATGAGTAGTGGTAAATAATCATACAGCATTAATTGAAGAACTTACACATGGCACTTAAACTTCAACTATAGCACTGTCATGAACCACACCACAAAAAAGTTGAAAAAACTTCGTTTATATGATTTTTTTTTTTTATTTTGGAAGCATATTTTGAAAAGGGAGATATTTATTTTTTAGACATTTCCTTTCCATACGCAAATTGCCGAAAAATTCAAAAAATAAAACAAAAACAAAATAGATAAAGATCAAATTTTGCCCCAAGCTTTTGCATGCACTTCTAAATAATTATCCTAATGTTCCCACCAAAAAATTGGATCAAATGCACGAGCCATTTTGGCACTTATTAAAAAAATGATGCATTTTGTCATAAGAGAGTAAATCTTTAGGGGACTATGATGTATATGTATTTCTTTGAAGAGTTATTTTGTCCAAAACTTAAGGGTGTGTCTGGTTTGTGTTTTTCATTTCCTGTTTTTATTTTTATTTTCAGTATTTTCTTTTTCAGGATTTTGTGAAGAAAAAAGAGAAAAAGTGAAATCAATAAAATTTTGTTTTCTATTTTCACCTCCTGTTTTATCTGTTTTCATCTTGGCTCTAATGCAGTCAAAGACCAACTCACTTAAAAGCATAAGATATTATGAGGAGAAAGCACATAAATGGATTTATAACACGTGGCACTCAATAATAGCAACCATAGAACCCTTATTATTAGCAGTAGTTCAAGAGTATTCACATCAAAACCAAAATTAACCGCACATCAAAAGTACAACACTCCTATAAGCATGCGTTTGATAATGAAACCAACATAAAAGGAAATTATTTAAAATCATACCTTGGATGAGAGGTAGAAAGAAGATTGATGAGATGGAGTGTCTCCCAATGTCACTGATATATAACCAAACATTACGATATAGCTCACCTAACAAGAAAATGGAGACGAAGTTTAGTGTATGAAAATCCAATGAAGCACATTATATTATTTAAGCCACAACCACAATGATTAATTCATGAGCTTAAGCATACCACAAACAAATCAGTTTTTCACATTCAGTTGAAGGAAATGAAAATTACTTACAAGTATTGTTATGACATCTGCTGTGCTTTCTCTCTTTAATTCTTCCTCTATTGAACTTTCTGTTGAAAATGACAAAGTAAGATTGCGAGACTGCACCATTGGCAACAATTCCTCCTGTCAAATATATAATTGGTTCAAAACATCATGTGAGCAAGGATGAGAAAACAATATGGATAACTAAAATGCAATTCTTGATGGATAATTTTTTCCATTGCTTTTTTTTTTTTTTTTTGCTCTGGTAAGGAGGATCGCTTATCCTTTTTTTCCCTTGTATTTTTCTTTTCTCCGCCTTAGTGATGTTCTTCTTTATCATGAACAAAAAAATATGACAGCATTGAGCTAGCAAATCTGCTATATCACACACACACAGTTTATATATATATATATACGGGAAATGATAATGCTACTCCCATTTTTTGTAACTAGATTTAGACCGCGCGAAAACTAATATTATAAATTTTTTATTCATAATTTTTTAGATACGTTTTTTTTTGCACAATCACATAATAACAAAGTTCGTCATATGACTCATGTAATTTGTTTAGCTATTTTTTTAGTATTATTGTATTTGATTATCTTATACATATAGCATTAAACAAACTTTTAAAGCAAATACAAATTGCCTGTTTGTTGAATGATGCTCTATATTATAATTTTGATCTTGTGCCGAAGTTAAAAGTGGTTGAAGAGGAGGTTGGCAATTCATGTGAGAAATTATGAGATGGATGAAATAATATTGTAATAGTAATAAGAATGTTGTTAATTATATATATAAGTAGACCATGACAATATGCAATTTGAATATTTATAACCAAAAATTATTATTATTATTATTATTATTATTATTATTATTATTATTATTATATAGATATTAATTGCATTCAACCATTACTTTATAATTAAAATGCTTAATGATTCGTAGTAAATTCAAATAATTAAGGATGTTGATTAATGGAATATTTTTTGTAAAAAAAAATAAAATTTATAATGCCACCTATTCAAAATGAGTGACATGGTCCAATGGCAAGAGAGTTTTTTTAGTGATTGCCACCTATTCAAAATAGTTGACGTGGCACAATAGAAAGTAACAACAACAACAATAATAAAGAAAGAAAGAAAGATGGCACTCCACACATGATTTTTTTACATATATAACTGAAACCTACAAATAATCAAAGATGACACTCCACACATGATTTTTTTACATATATAACTGAAACCTACAAATAATCAAGTATCTGAAAGATCAAAGCTTTACACATTGCCTATATTAATCTTTTGATAGGGAAAATTAAAAATATTAGAAGAGAAGAAAAGAATATGATAATACATCCTCACGAAGATAGAAAATTAACTAAGTCCATGTAAGGATAAATATGCAACAAAGAATGCCAGTTCATTTGTATATTATCTAAAGGAACACCAACAAATAGACTAAGCACAAAACACCATGTGAGGGTGTCACATCTGTTAGAACCTTGAAATTCTGTAGTTAAAACTGTGTTTTCTCCTGCTGGAGAATTCTGATATATATAGAGTGAAAAATGATGCTTGTACCATTTTTTGGTACACCTCAAGTGTAGACCTTCCTTTTTTATATTAGAAGACAAACTTTTTGTATTCTCTCTCTTCTTAACTCTCATTTTAAATATTAAAAATGGAAGGTATACACAAAAATAGTGCATATAATATTCCTCATTATTTGATAACGATGACAGAGTATAGGTGAGATATTGGTAGCTAAGTTTATAAACTATTTTCTTCCATTAATTAAGAAGATAGTGAGAACATACTAATTTATAGAGACTTTAAGAACATATAGAGTAACTAATAAGACGTCAATTCTGTACATGTAAGCTAGACAACAACTAATAAGCAAAGAATGAATATAATCAATATATTGAAAAGTCAAACCTTAGCCAGTTCAATAAAAGCCTTTTCCCATGCGATCGCTTTCCCATTCTCATCTCCAACTTTTGTCATTGCATTATTGACAGGGTATGTGATAATAAATGCAGAAGCCTATAATAGGGCAATCAGCACAGCAATATTACATAATGTTAGGAACTGAATATTTTATTATAGAATGCGAGAGTAATTCCATTTAAATAATGAAAGAGGGCCTCCCTCACTCACACTCAAAGTAATGGAAAATAGAAAGAGCAAGAAAACTATAGGAACAGTGCAGACTCTTTCAGCAATCTGCTCCTTAGTAATTGCTTAGTTCTCTTTACATTCATCACAGCTCAGATAACACTCCCCGTAACCAAATTACACTGCCTGTTGGCAAGTCTGTCATCCTACAGATCATTATCTTGAATAATCCCTAACCTGCCGTTACTTATACCCATTGCCACTTGGGCATATCCACTGGCTTCCTTTTTACCCTTCCTCATGTACATCTTAATACCACAGGTCTATCAAATAAACATGTATCTAAACCAAAAACCAAAATCATACCTCGGAATAATTGTCTCCAAAAAACCCTCCCAAGGCAGTAGTTGGCTCAAGGGGAGCCTTAAATGCACTAAAGCATGTTTCTGCAGATGTGTAATGCTGAAAATAATAGATCATAATAAACAGTGTCAACATATAACAGATACTTGAAAGTAATAACTGATATCTTCCAGAAAGCATCTATGAGATGAACTCAGTAAACTGTTAAGAAGTAATTAATTGCTAAAGAGCACTTCGCATGCACAAGCACCACATGCTTATAGAGGAAATAATACGCATAAGCACCATCTTTAAATAATAAATAAATAAATAAAATGCTTGGAAAGCAGGGCTTCAATACATGCATATAAAATTGTATTTAGCTCATATTTAGTATATTCTTCAAATTTAGGGTATCCAACACATTTGATGTTTAATGTTTTTGTTCATTACTTTTGTCAGTTAAATAAAGGAAACAGCTTTAAATTAAACCCGTATCTGAACTAACTAACGTATGATAATCCCTAATTATATTAGTGAAGGAGACATTCTTCTATATTACATGGAGTAAGAAATTCTTACTACATGGAGTGATCTTATCCATTAAATTTGATAACGTAAGAGAGAGAGAAAAGAAGAGAGATGAGAATAAAAGGTAGATGAATAGTGCGGAGGAGGAAAAAGATTTCCTTCATGGAGTAAATAAGAATTTGTTCACCTGAAAACAATACTCAGCATGTTCAACACCTCCATAGTTGTCATAATTGTCAGGATCCATTTGAAAATACTGTTGGAACAAAAATTAGAAGATAAAAAACATATATCAAACGAAGGAATCTGATTTACGCCCAAAAGAGTAGTAAGTTAAAATGGAAGTGAATAAGAAAAATCAGTTGGTTGACACAAAAATAGAATACATGTAATTACAAATGTAAACCAGAATGTAATTCATTGATCTTTTGAAAGGTGGGTTTGGACCTGCAAAATACTTTGAGTGGCACAGTCCTCGCCTAAAGGCTTCAAGCATATGTCACTTAGGGTTACCAATGAAGTAGAATAATTTGCACGAATCCCATCTACCTGTTAAAACAGTGAAACAGAAAAAACATTTGGTAATAAGGAAGGTCCCACTAAATAAATGACAACTTAATTAAACTGTAACAAGTGGAAAGCACAGAAAGAAGAACTCAGAGTACCTTTTGCTGTATTTCAAAAAGCAATTCAATATTATCCTCTGTGATGATACTCGGGGGCTTCTCATGCTCAGATTCAGGGATTGTCGCTATTATGAGCTGAAACATATGCAAAAAATAGTGTAAATGAGATTCATTCCAGATATAATTATAGCATGGAACCGAGAAGGAAAAACAGCAAAGCCATCAAACAAGAAGGATTCGATTCCGTAACAAGATTACATGCGTAGAAAAACAAAGGACTAAAAGAAAAGCCAAAAAAATAAAAATAGCTTTGCTGAAACCTGTTCAATTCTGTAGAATGGGGCAAGGTGGCTATCAAAGAATTCTTTCTCTTCGGCTGCCTTACTCCCAGGACCTACCCATAACTGCAATACAAAGAAGACCAGCAAGTTTAAAGAGGACAAAATTAAAAATCGGAGATAACAAAAATATAAAAATAACGAGGGTTACAAGACTATTTCAACTCTGGTTACACAAGGTCCTTCAACAATGCAAAAAACAAGGAGGGTTAGTCTTTATAAACACTTGGGCATCCCTTCCCATGTGAGTCAGCTTTTGTAGTTGAGCTAAGCCCACTCAATTTATGAGAGAACTAAAACCCCGAATGAAATGTATTATAAGGACCATAACCCAAAATGACGGAAGCTATTCGGACCAAATTCACTTTCAACCTGTAAATATTCCATAAGCACATCCAAAATGCATATTTTAGAGAAGTTAGAGGGCAGGCTAAAGATGATACCTTCTCAGGCCGGGTCTCCACCTCAAAACGGAGCAGCCCCAAACAAAGCAAAAGAACCATTGCTACTGACGAACAAAGCACAATTGTAGGCCTTCTGGCGATCCATCTTCCATAAGTCCTGAATGCAACAACAAAATTATTAATGAATGGACTAAGTAACCGTAAAACCTAGCAAGAACACAGCTACAAACCTGTAAAACCTGGATAAGCATCCTTGAACAAAAGAAAATTGCACCTATAAAAGAACATCAATAAGCTGGAGAGAAGAATAATACAAGAAGGAAGGATAAAAGGTTCTCTGTCCTCCTCAACAGGAGCAAACAAAATTGTCAAACAAAGAAGAGATGATAGTTTACTGGAAATTAAAGATATGACCCATAATGCACGTGTGAAGGAAAACAGCCTTAAATTCATGACTTACTCAAAGGTGTTGACTATTAGATTATTAGGTTAATGAAAACCGCCCCTCTCAAGTCATAATTCACATCCAACAACCATAGTATCATTATTACTTGTGGAAAAACCCCAATATAAAAGATGCATAATGGCTGGAAAAGAAATGGCATTTTGGCACTATTTAAAGCAAAAGGAAAATGCCAAATAATTTTGAAGTTGCAGCTAAAAATATGGATAAGACAAGAAAAACATCCTTGATAAAAAAAATTATGGCACCAACAATAAAAAGTTACGCCTTATTGGATTCTGCCAATAGGTGATGTTTTAGCAGGAAATGATCAATATTCAAAATCATTTCACTAAAACAGTTTGGGTTTGATTCACACAACCAGCAATCCACCAATTGAATGGAGTCTGAAAGGATCACTTTGAGCCCATCTTAGGACTTGTGGCATGCCCTTGCTTTTGAGGTAAGTTGCTAGGAGATAATTTTTCCACCCAAAGAAACAAGCATATTGGATTCTTCTTTCTGAATCCCAAAGATGCATAAGTTGCCAGACAATTTTTACAAAATAAATAGAATATACCTCTTCAGGATGTGTTCCTTCCTTTTGGTTGCTAATTAAGGTACTTCCTTCGTCGCTCATATCATTCAACAAAGGTTCCGCATCATATCCAAGTCTCCTCCTTTCTCTTCTCCTTTGCAGCAATACCCATCCAAAGAACATGAAAATTAATACAACATACAAGACAGCCATTGACAATTCCACACATCTGACCTGCAGGTATCATCAAACAAATCCAGTTAGATAATATGAGATAGAAAGCAATTAACAGAGATTTCAGTAGGCCACTAAATATTCTACTAATCACGAAACTTTTACTTTTAATACTAACAAAGAAAGAACACAGCATTAAATTTATCTAGCCATTCTAGTCAGATGGAGAATAAAAATTTTTAGCATACAAAAAGAATCAATTTCTATTGGTCAACCTTCAGAGACCCAATTCTAATTGAGCAGGGATCCTTTCTGGGAGGAGAAGGTTCTGGATGAGAGCAAACAGGAGACGAAGGACAATCACCACAAGAGCAGCCGAGTGAGGTGTCATTACATGAATAGACAGATGCATTCATAAGTTCCATAGGGGATGAGTCAGGAATGGTTATCTTAAAATTTATAGAATAAGGTGAACCAGGAAAACCAGGAGGCACTTTTGCTCCAAGAAATGCAAACCACTCTGGGTAAAAAAAATGGAAACAAAAAGGAAAAAAAAGATCACCACATGAGTAGCATGTACAAATCCGAGCAGATAAAGGAAAAATGAAATATAAACATAAAAAACACAAAATATGCAAGAAAATGTGCATAAATAATTGCCAAAGGGGGTAATCCTGCACGGTAAGTGCTCATTACCTTTATAGCTGTTAGCTCCTGCCCCAACAAAATCTATGGCCCTTGTATTCATTGTTCCAAACTTTACATCCTTACATGAATCATATAGACCTTCTCCAAATGTTTCAGTTACATAAAAATCAATGCCATCCACAGTCTTATTACCATTAACCTAAAAAGAACATACAATAATGATCAACATCATATCATATCATATCATTATATATTACAGACAGATACATATTAAATTTTTTTTCATTTTTATTTTATTTTATTTTATTTTTTAAACAAGCTCATCCAAACAAAAATTTGAAAACAAGTTGACCAAAGCCAATTGCAGACCTCAGAAATAGAAGTGACGTTGATGAATAGACTCTGATTAGGGGAGCACGAAAGTTCACAGAAAAGATTAAGGAAGTTCCTCAAGCACGCTGGACAGCCCACTAGAATTGGTACAGCCTGTTGAACCTGAACTCTTAGTGTGTCAAACTGTTGCTCCGTACAGCAAACATTTCCGGTGATGGTGGGACACAAGCTTTGAATTTTGGCAGACAGCAGATCATCAGGTTTTACAGAAGGGGAACCATAGGGGCAATTCAGAACTTTGCCATCGCTACTTTCACCGCATATATCATACATTGCGCAGTATTCCTCAGAGTGCATAGCCCTAAACACAAGGAGCACAATTTAATTCTCAGAATCAAGTAACTAATTAGTGATCTGAGAGCAAAGGGAAGAAAGGTAGTAGGATTACCCATAACCATAAGTAGACTGTAGGGCTACGGTAAGAAGCAAAGAGGAAGAGAGTAAAATTATCTGCATCACATCGCATCGCATGTTAGTCAGCTAATTGGTAGTTAGTTAGTTAGTTCAGATGAGATTGTTGTTCAGTGTTCAGAAATGGAGGAAGAGCCAACTTGAATTAATTAGCAATTCGAGGAGATCGAATTCACTCTGACCTGGAACACAGAAGCAAAAGAGGCGGTGATGATATTGTCGATACCCATCCTCTTCTCTTTGTGCTGGATGCTGCTTATTGAAATTTGCAACTAGGAATCGCAGTTTTTGAGTAGTTTTATGTTGCTTTTGTTTTGATTTATGTCCTTGCTCTTGCCATTGCTATTGCTGTTTTGGTCAAACAAGCTCAACTCAAACGCAACCTCCTTTCGTTTCGTCCTTCACATACCAAACATCAAACCAACGAGTTCTTCGATACCATTCTCACGTCGGACACTTTCTCATTTTTCAAATGCATCAAATTGTAAATCTCATTTGATCTTTTATACGATAAACGATAATTAGTATTAAGAAGATTTGTGTTCGTTTGTGGGGGCATTAGATCGATTAAAAAAAAATATTTTTTTAGTGTATTTGATAAATTTTAAATAGTAAAAATAAAAATATTAAAAAAATAAAAAAATATTTATTTTGACAAGTTATTATTTATATTTTTTTAAAGATTTTTAAAAAAAAATATTTTTTACATAATAAATTAATAAAAAAGTATTTTTATTTTATTTTATCCAAACATAATTGATAAATAAAAATATCTGTTAGAGTGGATTTTGGGATGGGTTAGAGTGGGTTTGGCATTTTCAGTGGAAACGGGAGCTCCGCCAATGGGAAACAGAAATCTTGGATCAGTTGCTTCAGGCCTTTCAATCTGTTAGACTGATAGCAGAAGTGCAAGATAGAGTGGTGTGAAAATTTGAAAAGAAATGTGTTTATAATACTAACTCATTTATGCAGGTTTTGCAGGAAGCAACTCTGGACGAGGAGATTATGAGTTACAGATTCACAAAAAAGAATTTGGAGAGGCTTAGTGCCGCCGCGAATCGAGTTGTTCACTTGGTTTGCTCTGATCGGTCGGGTCAACACAAGGGACCGGCTCAGTAGGTTGGGAATTCTGGAACCAAATGATAATATGTGTGTGCTGTGTAAAAAAGCAGTTGAAAGTGTTTATCACCTGTTGGTTGCTTGTGAGTTCTCTTGGCATCACGGAATTTGTTCAGGTGTGGACAGCTCCGGGTACCTTGAAAGATCACTTTGAGAGTTGGAGATCCATGCCTATGAGAAAGGAGGTACGTAAGTACTGTTTAGGTGGGTTCTTCTCAGTTATATGGAATGTTTGGCTACGGAGGAACGATGTAATCTTCCGGAACAAGACAGTAGGCGTTGTAGACTGTGCGACTCAATCATTACTTTGTGCTAAGGAATGGTGTGGTAACTAGCTCATGTTGTTGATAGCTATGCCGGAGATGACATAGGAGTTGGTGATTCTATTATTTTTATTTCAATATTTGTATGCTCCACTTCGAGTGTTGAGCTCTTTCTTTCAAAAAAAATAATAAAAATATCTGTTTACATGAGATATCAAAATATAAAATCACTTTTATAAATGTAAAATCTTTTAAAAAATATCATTTAAAAAAGTTTTTTTTTTTAAAATAGCGTACAAACAAATCCTAGACTAGTTAATTCTTAAAAAAATATATAATTTAGTTTGTTAGCACAGTAAATGAGGGATATATGATGTTTTTTTATTAATTTATTAACTAAAAATGTTTATATATATTGTTAATTATTTTAACGTGTTTATTTATAAAAGATAGTCACGTAGATAATAATTTTTAGAATTAAATTTTATTTATTTTGATAGAATTTGTGATAAATAGAGAGTAGTTGATAAAAGTATATGAAAACTCAAAAAATAATAAATGTTTTACTGTCCAAAACTATTCCATATTCGTATTTATGTGATAGTAACGAAATATACACCATTATAAATAAATAATAAAATACATGAATAATTATGTTTTGTGTCGCACTATTTATTGACAAAAATATATACATGTCCAACGTTTATTATCTTAAAATATTTAATTGGTATTTTTTTTTCTTTGAGAGTTAATTAATCCCAAAGTCAACATCTTGAGTTTGAGGATGTAGTTATCACTTTACTCATAATTAAATTAGTAGCTCGTTCTCAAAATTAGTTTCTGCAATTTTTTAATTAATTTTAAGTCATCTTAGTCTTTTCATTTATGTTATTAATAGTGTCAACATTTATTGATGTAACACGTTCATTACAACAAATATTTAGTATTTTTAATTGACGGCCAACATAGTAAATTTATAAAATTAGATCAAATTAACTTTAAATTAAGGAATTTCAATGCCTCAAATTTTTGTCACAATTAGGTTTTGATTTGATCTAATTTCATAAATTTATCATACTAATAATCAATTAAAACTCTTATATGTGTTATAGTATCATATTAACAAAATTTGGTACCATCAATAAAGAAAATGACAGAAGGATTCATGCGTTTAATTTAAAATCTTTGAAAAGAAAATTTGATTAAAAAATTTTGTTGAGAACTAATTTAAAAAATAAGTGATCTTTTTAGAATATAATTAGGATCAATTAACATTATTTAGCATATTTGAATATTTATTATAGGATATTACGTCTTTATTATTACAATTCTCTTAACACCTATAAATACCCTGATATATTGTATCATTTTAAACAACTTGAATACATTCAATAACACACAAATATTTTCTCCATTTTAGTCTCTTATTTCTAACGATACTGAAAATCTGAAATCCCATCTAAAAAGAAATTAAATTTATTATTTTGTATGTAGGTTCTTTGTTTTTAATAAAACTATATTTGAGTATCCATTGATCTTTATTTAAGGTAGTCCTTGATTTTTAAATAATTAAATTAATTTTTAAATTTATAAATCATAAATCTTTATTCATTCATAATTTGATTTAACTGTTATTAATAAAGTGTTGACATATAAAGTTAGGAGACGACTTTAATAAAGACACTAAAAATGTCTTTTTTTAAAGACGTTCACACATGTCATGTTATTATTGGACATCCTTATTAAATTGGTTAATAATTTATTTTTTATTATTATAAACTAGAACAAAATTGGTTTATTATAGCAATAATAATAAACCCAATTGTCTGCATTATAATTATTAGACTCGATTTGATCTGATCGAATTATACCATCTAAAACGAATATCTTTAAATTTTTTGATAAAAAGACAATTATATCCCTGACTTTTTGTTTTTCGGACATTTAAATTCCTAAAAATTTAAAAATACAATTAAATCCCTAAAAAATTGGGTTTATTGTTATTGTTATAAAAAAATATCAATTTTATTCTAATTTGTTAAGAAATTCAAAAATAACCGATTCATTAATACGTTCAATAATAATACGACATATAAATATCTTTATAGAAAGACGTTTTACGCATCTTTATGGGAGCATTCCCCGTAAAGTTATAGACTTATAGTACTAATATGACAGTACTAAAAAGATATGGCTAAGACTTATTAATTAATTGTATTTTGAGTAAAATATTGTTTTTGTTCCTAATATTTTGGGTAAGTTTTATTTGTGTCTTTAACGTTTAAATCGTTCTATTTGTATTTTTAACATTTGTAAAAATAATTCATTGTTATGATGCCGTCAATTACACATTATAAACTTTAATTAGAGTTATGAAAAATCTCTTTTTGAAGTTAGAATACAAATATCTATAACAGAACGATGATCTACTCCAAATAATAGCTCATCAAAAGTTGAATTAATTCTTGCAGCATTTACATAATTAACTTTTTTAGGGACATAATTGAACCTAACATAAATAGTAGATACAATATTAAAATCGAATACATCCAAGTGAGACCTAATTGAAAATAAATACATCCAAGTGAAAATAATTGAAAAATACAATCTGATCTGTTATTATAATTGACGGCACATTGAATTACTTTTATAAACATTATAGATATAAATAAAACGATTTAAACGTTAGAGATATAAATAGAATTTATCCTAAACATTAGGAACAAAAATAATATTTTACTCTTAATATAAAATTAAAGTGAATGCTTATGTATTATTGTTTTAATGTGAAGTTCACCGTTTAAAGACATTAGATAATAATTTGGTCAAATATATCAAATTATCTAACAATTTTTAATTAATATCTTCACATAAAGACAACTGCATGTGAATTATCATCCAAAATTAGTTAACCAAAATAAGTTTAATTAACAAATTTATAATATTTGTTTGATCATATTAAAAGACCAATTAGAGATATCACACTGGCATTAAATACTATATTTCAATGCTTTTTAATAATAGTTGAATTAAAAACAAATACAGATGTATAATTTATAAATTTTAAAATTAATTTAGTTATTTCCAAAAGTTTAAAACGTTTTTTATGAGTGTTGGACATTATTTCATTGGTTTTTTTTTTTTTTATCTAAATTTAGATTCTCTCAAATAATAAAAATAATAAAATGATAAAATGAAGAATAAATCATTATTAATTTATAATTTCCATGAAATATATATTCACTATTTTAATTTAAGAGCAATTAATTTTTTACTTTTATCATTTTATCAACTTTTTTATTTTAAAAGATCTCAATCCCTTTTATATTGATCTATACATATAGTTTTTAACAAAAGAGGATGATTCCATGCTACTAACAAAAATGATGCAAAGAAGTAAGCACTATATAATGCTAAATTAGTATTCCAAAATATGGAAATACCCTTAATTGGCAAAAGTTAGTTATAAGTTATTTATCTATTTTTCTATAACTTGTTAGTTCTTACTTTTAGTAATACATAATACTTTTTACTTTTATCATTTTATCAACTTTTTTATTTTAAAAGATCTCAATCCCTTTTATATTGATCTATACATATAGTTTTTAACAAAAGAGGATGATTCCATGCTACTAACAAAAATGATGCAAAGAAGTAAGCACTATATAATGCTAAATTAGTATTCCAAAATATGGAAATACCCTTAATTGGCAAAAGTTAGTTATAAGTTATTTATCTATTTTTCTATAACTTGTTAGTTCTTACTTTTAGTAATACATAATACTACCTTCATGCACCCCAACATAGTTTAAATGATTAAATTGCATTGAATAACTTAAATTATCAGAACTTAATACACCACACAGTAAAACTATAAAAGTATCGTCTGTATATCAATGAGTTAGAGGATACAAAGGGTGTCTTTGTTCACAAAAAAAAAATATTAAAATATAAATACAAAGACATAAAATTGTATTTAACATGTGAGATATTAATAGATATATTATATCTTAAAATACTAGAGTAGTATATTTTATATTTTTTATTAGAAAAAACAAAAAAACACTTAACAAAAATATAACTTTTTTTTTTATTATCACAATTAAATTTTTATAATTATATTTTGAACAAAGTATTATTTTCATATTTTGGTTCCAAATGTTTGAGCCGAATCCTAATTTGATTTCAAACGTTATATTTTAATTTCAAAAACTTTCAAATATTCTATTTCAATCAAAAAAATTTTGAAACGGATTCAAAGTTATGTTACCATTAAATTTAACACAAACAAGAGAAAGCTTAGGAATAAATACTTTTATTAAAATTTGGCCAACAATTAACCAGTAAAAAAAATGAATAATTTCACACCATTAGATGTAATTTCATACTATTAGAAACATTAATGATAAACTAATTGATGGCTATAAATTACAAAACTTGCTAGTCCCCTAGCATTCATCTACAAACAATTTGCATATTGAAAAGCCGATTTCAGTATGTAAGTAAAATCAAATCACCAACAATCACTAGTATAAAAAATTTTCCTTTGATTTTAGAGCATTGACGATTGATTGTTATGATTTGAATTTTTATACGAAAAGGAAATTAAAGAAAAGGGTGTAGACAAAAAAAATAGCCGGAACTTTCCTTATTTAGCTTTTATTAATTGTTGCGACAATTAATGAAAGCTAAATAAGGAAAGTTATGACTGTTTTTGGCTAATATTTTTTGGTTACCAAACATTTTCCTAAAGAAAAAAAATGTTAAGAAGATTTTGATTATGTTTTTCTAGTCCACGAAAGAACTTATGACTTAACTAGTAACCTTAGTCTCTCTCGAAGAGGAGATTTTCTTGTACATTGACGCGCTTACAACAGACAGAGCTTGAATAATACTGGTCTCTGGAGCATCCTTATTATGGGTGGGTTCTAGTTGCCACAAATACTCGATACAAAAGAAATGTAGTAATGAACAAGCCCCTTATACAACATTAACCAGGCGGCGAACAAGTTTAACTCCAGAGGGACTACCTATTCACCTATTCAGCAAAAATCATAACTCAGCGAAGCAACTTAAAATGTTACTTCGATTACAACACACTGTCATTTACACTTTACAACATCAACTATATATATATATATATATATATGATTTACCAGCAAAGTGTCTTTGCTACTCAGTTTCGGACTAGAGAGCAGGAAATAGAAAAATGAAACAAGTGGCAAATCCTTCAATGAATAGACCCATGACACAGCCTAACATCGATTGGCCAATGGCCTCTGACAGTCTGACCACCGACCCTGCAATTCAGTGGAATGAGTTTTGGAAGGACCAACAACAACTAGTAACCTGCGTCCTGCTACACTATGGATGGAGTGGAGAACGATGGTGCACAGCTTGCTGACCTCGACGGCTATGAGTATGATTAGAACCAGATTTTGGCTCCATAGGTTTCTCATTGGCAGCATGAAATCGCTCCAAGCTCTCCAAAACTTCCTTCATTGACGGCCGCTGTTTGGGCTCAGTTTCAAGACATCTCAGCGCAAGCTGAGCTATACGAAATGCAACTTTGGATGGATATTTTCCTTCCAACCGAAAATCCATAATGCTTTTCAGCTTTCTTCTATCATGCAGGTATGGTTTGATCCAATCTGTTAGATTATGTTGCCCACTTGGGCGGTTTGGGTCAAGTGCTCGTAGCCCTGTTAGCATCTCCACCAAAACTACTCCAAATGCATACACGTCACTCTTCACATACAGATGCCCTGTACAATAGTAATAACATGTCAAGGCTCTACATTAATCAACTTGATTCAGTTTCCAAAACCTCCTCCAAGTAGATCACCTCACCTGTAGCAACATATTCAGGAGCTGCATAACCATATGTGCCCATCACCCTAGTTGTCACATGGGAGCGACTAGCTGAAGGACCCAGTTTTGCCAAGCCAAAGTCTGATATCTTTGCATTATAGGCCTGCAGCATAACAAGAATTTAAGTTATACACCCAATATATAGTGCATCCTAAAGTAAAAGATGTATTTTGATGTTCATCACAAAAAATACTAATAGACAACTCATCGTGACAATAATTCCCCAAATTATATGGCTCAACTATCCACCATTTTTGCTAATAACAATTTGTATTGTATGAGTTCATCTTCATGTTATTATATATATAACTCAACGACGTTACTCACCCCATCGAGCAATATATTGGAGGCCTTGAAGTCTCTGTAAATTACTTTCTCGGATGTATGCAAGAAGGCCAGGCCACGAGCTGCTCCGATTGCAATCTTAAGCCTAATATCCCATGGAAGTGGTTGAACAGCAGAGCCCCCTGTGCAAAAAATTAAAATAATTTAGCTTCAGTCACACTTCTCGACAGAGTACTCCAATAGCTTAATTCAACAGAGCACTCACTTCCGAATAGGTGGTTTTCCAAACTGCCTTTCTGCATAAATTCATAGATGAGAAGAAGTTCTGCTTCCTCCAAGCAGTATCCCAACAACTTAACAAGGTTAGGATGAGAGAGGCGTCCCAGAAAATTTACTTCTGACTGCACCGTTCGATCCACATAAATGAATTATCAAATGTATATGTGTATCAGCAAATTCTCAATTAAGTTTGTTGGTCCTGCAAGGTGTTGTAGTTGTAGGATTTAGGATGGATTACCTTCCACTCCTCAAGCCCCTGTAAGCTTTCGGAGTTCAATTTTTTGACGGCAATGACGGTTCCATTTGCATTCTTGGAGGATGGCTTGTCTTCGAGCCACCCCTTGTAGACCTTGCCGAAACCTCCCTCGCCAAGCACGGTGTCAAGTCTGAAATTCCTAGTGGCAGCCTTCAACTCTGCGAAGGTGAAGATCCTGAGATTTGCGGCAGGTAGGATCTGGCCGTCGGGATAATGATCATCGGAGAACTTGCTTACGGAGCTGATGTTCCCACTTCCCGACGAAGTCGTGTAGCTGCAGCTGCTGCTCGTGACGCGGGATGTCCCCGTTGAGGTTAACGTTAACGTTGACGTTGACGTTGACGTTGACGTTGATGCCGTACCTGCATGCATAAATTAATTATTCTGACAGAAGATTAAACAAAACAGCAGCACACCAAGGAAAAGTAATGAATCCTACGTACCTCCGCTGAGGTTACCGGTGGTGGTGGTGGTGGTGGTAGTTGGGTTGGAGTTATGGGGTGGTAATTTTGGAGAACCCCAGCAAGTTCCCATTTGTAATAATCCAGAACCCTTGAGTTTGAGCCTGATCTGATGACAAGACGGTACTTTCCCTGTTCCCTTATTAATTCCTCCCCTCTTTCAGCTCTCACCACAATACAGCTGACCTCCAGGCTCCAGTGATAACTGTCGTCAAACTCACCCACCCACCCCCGTTTTCTCTTTTGTATCTTTTTCTCTCTCTTCTTTTCTATTATATTAATATATATTATTATACAAAAATATTATTTGTACACGTTAAAATTAATTATTAAAATTAATTTATATCAAAATCTATAATTTAATTTATTTTTAATATATATTTTATATTTTTATTTTAATATATATTTTATTTTAGTATTTGATTTTTTAGTATTGATTTTCATCTATATTTAATATAATTTATTATTATATCTAATTTAACTTATTTTGAAGGACAAATGACCTAGGATGTTAATGGGGCAGGGCGGGGGCGGAGGATGTCTCCCTGCTCTCCATCTCCGCCCTCAAATTTGCTCTCCATTCTTGTCCCATTCTCTGTCATAGGGGAATATTGCTCTCCATCCCCATTTTCCATAGGGTCATATTCCCCGCGGGGATCCCATTCCCCATCTACATAATAATTTTAACTAATTATTAATTTCCATATGAATAGAGCTGCAAGTATCTATCTTATACAAAAACTGCAAGATTTTATACAAAAAGTCTAAATGACACGATGGTGAATTCTTTCGAAATAACGCAATGGGAGGACGCAACGACGAGCCAAAAGGAAAAACAGTAGACGAGGTGGGAGATGCGGCAATAGAGAGGAGAATGGACACGACGGCTGAGTTATGAAAAGGAACGCCGCAAATAGAAATTACGACGCGGTAAGGGTGATGGCATGGTGATGTGTAACGATGCAGTGAGAAGAGTAACGAAGGGATGGCTGTAGAGAGGTTGGATGGAGTATGAACAGCCTTAGGGATTTCTGAATTGAAGAAGGGTTATGCAAATAAAGATTAGGAGTTTTGGGTTTCTGTATATATATGTGTGTGTGAGAAATGACTAAAAAACATATATGAGAAATAAACTATTAAGGATAATTCAAAGAATTCATAAATTTCGGGGAATAGCGGGGACGGGGCGGAGATCCCCGCTCGGGTCCTCCGCGCCTGCTTCGGAAAAATTTTGTCCCCCATCCCATTCCCACGGAAAAAATTCCCCACAATCGGATCCCCATTCGGGACAGTTCCCACAGAAATCTCCGCATTTTGGGAAATTTTGTCATCCCTAAAATGACCTAAAGAAACGAAATGACAATAAGATTTACATAAAAACCTTAAACACAACTTTATGTAAATTCATCGAATTAGATTATACGATTTATGAAAGTCAATAATAAATCAAATGAGGCTGAGTTGATTTACTAGTGGTATAAAGTATATCTATAATAAATTGAATTTCGGTGCTTTAAATTATATATGTACCCCTAACCTTATAAATCGAATCATTTTTGTTCAAATTGCATGCATGAACGTCTTTCTTTTTAAATCGACG
The DNA here is from genome assembly GCF_003086295.3 of Arachis hypogaea. NCBI lineage: Eukaryota > Viridiplantae > Streptophyta > Magnoliopsida > Fabales > Fabaceae > Arachis > Arachis hypogaea. The sequence goes on from NC_092038.1 coordinate 143,013,575, forward strand.
CAATATGTTTTGAATTGCATGGATTTACTTTATTAAACATATCAATTTGGGTTCATTCGATTATATTAAAAAGGTAGTAGCTCAAATTGGGTTGTTTCGATTTATATTATCTTAAGGTAAATTGATATAACTTCATTCGATTTACATAAAATTAAAACAACTACCTAACGCCTTTTATTTTAGAACTATATAATTTTTTATTTCATTTTATTTTTTATGTGAATTGTCCTATTTTTAACATGTATTCTAATTTAATTGATGTTTCTATTATTATATATTATAATTATTAAAATAAAAAAACAAATAAATATTTAATTATTTAATTCATAATAAATAAATTTTTTAATAAATAAAAATATAAAAATATTCATTTTTTAAAATATGAAACTTCTAAACTTTTTATTCTAAATATATAGAGATGAATAAGTCTCTTAAAAAACTTAAATATTTTATATTTAAAAAATAAAAAATATTTTTGCATTTTTTATTAATAAAATTTTATTTATTTTCGAATTGAAATATTATATCTATTTTAATGTTTTCTCTTATCAAAATTTATATAAACTATACTAAAAAAAATTAAAAATAATCAAAATTTATTATTTTTAGTAATTATTTTTAAATAAAATTTTTAATTTAATAATTTAATAATATATTTTAATTTATATTTTGAAATATTAATAGTTATTTAATAACTAAAAAAATAAATTATAATAAAAAAATTATAAGTAGACAATGAAAATACTAAATAATGTGAACAATAGATATGTCGAATGTTCAATTTAATAGGTATGCAAATGATTATATTTATTATTTTTAATTAAATAGTTATTTCTTTTGATTTAATTTATTCATGTATAATTAACAATGGCTGAATGTTTAATTCATTAGATGTACAAATAATTATTCTAATATTAAAATTTATAAGATAATTTGAAGATAAAATATTTTTTTATTTTATTATGTCAACTCTAAAACTCATTACATTGTTTACAAAAATTTTTGTCTACTTAATAAATTTTATTATAATTTTATATCAGTATGGTAGACTGGCCATACAATCAGCCACGCGATACGCGAACAGCGGACAGCGGACTCGGTCCTAACTGTTACGGCCTTACGGGAGTTTCCCGGTTAATTGCTACCCGTCAATGGTTAATAATAATAATAATAATAATAATAATATAATTAATGCTATTATTCTAAAGTCAACTTCCGTGTCGATGGGATTGGTTAGTCAAGTCAAACAGAAGAATCAACAAACAACCCCATTCAAATAAATCGGAAAGGAAAACGAGAAAAAACACATCCACAAATAAGATCACTCACACACTTTTTTTTGGGTAAACATTCACATTTCTTTTTTTATGCTATTTTTTAATTTGGTAAGTTATTGATTAATTTACTGTAATATTGAATTTTATTTATTTTTTTATGTGTTTAAACATGAAAAAAAACAAAGCAAACACTATTCTATATTCGAACGGATGATTTACTAGAGATCAACACAAGACTCAGACCAAATAACGTTATTAGAGTTACTCTTGACACCATTTCTAGCCATCCAATCTGCAGTTCTATTTGCTTCTCGGGACACCCACTCAACGTGAACAAGTCAAGGACGAGATAAAAGTTCCTGAATCTTGTGAACTAAATCTGTTACTTCAGACCCACTTGTAAGGTCATGCATGATGGGCAGAATGTCAAGACAATCCGTTTCATATATAATATCCCTCAAACCGCAATCACAAGCTAAAACCAACCCCTCAAAGCAGCAAATAGTTCACATCTAATGATAGACCAGAGGAAAATATTTTCAGAGCAGCCCGATATCCAATCTCCCTTAGAATCTCTAATAATACACCCAAATCCCGCTAAATTTGAATCCATATATAAGCTTGTATCACAATTAACTTTAAAACTGTTGCCTACCGGTGGTTCCCAAAACAGGCAATTTTGGAGAGACCTAAAGGCATTGTTTCGATTCTTGTAAACCTGTAAGTCCTTGGCGGTAATTCTGGCCAAGGCAACAACCTTGTGGTCTGTCCAAGAGGTGTCAGTATTGAATATGTCATTACATCTATGTCTCCATACCCACCAAAGCCCTGCACCAAAGGACGCCTCATTGTTAGCCAAGGCCTTTCGAAACCACTCTTCAAGAGCAGTACCAGCCGTCGAGTCCAGGATACTAGGATCCAACATATGCCAAATTGCCTTTGATCGTTCACAGTCTCAAGGCAATGCTCCATAGTCTCCTGTGCCTTGTTACATCTCTTACACATATCTAAAGAAGCTAAATGCCGCTTGAATCGAAAGGTCTCAGTTGGTAGAGCATCATGTAAGTCAAGCCACATAGTAAATTTGAACTTCTCCAGAATATTTGTATTCCACAACCAGTTCCAGTTACTATTGGCATTCCAATTTAATGTTTTCTCTAATAATTATCTATAACCCTCTCTTGCACTATACTTTTTTGTTGCTGCAGGCCACCACTCCCACTGTGGCTCCAACTCAGTCGAACTAGGATATCTCAGACCACAAATAAACTGCTTAATCTCATGCGGAATAGGCGTGATAAGACTATCAACCTCCCAAGACACCCCTTTCCACAAGTCAGCCATTATGAAATCTGATTCAGAAATCTGTACATAAGGAACAAGGTTTCAAAGCTTACCAAAAAGAGTCCACTCATCATACTAAACTGATTTGTGGACATCTCCAATATTCCAATGAAGCATTTCCTTTAGATACTCATAGGTACTAACAATGTCCTTCCAGGTAGCCGATGAAGAAAACTCATACTAGATTGATTCCTGAGATATTTATGCTTCAGAACCTGCACCCACAACTTCTCACTATTATATAGACAATCTCATACCAACTTTTTCAGAAGCGCCATGTTAGCACAGGAAGTATCCCTAATACCCAATCCTCCTGCCCTTTTAGGAGTTATGGCGACCCCCCACCTGACCAGAGGCAGCCCTTTGCCGGTCACTTGCCATTTCCACAAGAACGGTCTCATCAAGGAATCAATTTTATTACATGCATACTTCGAGAGAAGATAAATTTGCATTTCATAAACTGTGATAGAGGCCATAATCGATTTAACAAGACAAAGCCTCCCTGCCTTATTCAGCAGGCATCCTTTTCAACTGGAGAGCTTCCTCGAAAATTTTTAATAACCTCTTAAGTCGTCTTCCTGTAAGCTCTGGCATGACCGATGTTAATTCCCAAGTATTTACCCAAATCATTGTAGAACCGGATGTTAGAGACCCCTGAGATAACCTCTTTTCTTCTCTCCGACACCCTCTTGAAATGTTGGGCCTTTGACTTATGAAGATTTACCTTTAAACCTGACGCTCTAGAAAACAAGTCCAGGCAATGCATAACCTCTATTACTTGAGCTTTCGATGCCTTCCAGAAAAGTAAAAGATCATCTACAAACATGAAATGAGAGAGTCGTGGTCCGTTCCTAAAAATCGCTACCGGGTTTCACAAACCTTGGGAAACTCTATGAGAGATAAAGCAGGCAAGCATTTCCATACAGAGTACAAATAGATAAGGAGACATGTGATCTCCTTGCCTCAACCCTCTCTTTGGATTGAAATTTTGGAGCCTGTTCCCATTCCACAAAACTGCTAACGAAGAGGAAGTCACACAATTCAATATAAGATTAATGGTAGCCTTTGGAAATCCAAACCAGACCAAAGTAGCTTCTAAAAAACGCCAGTCTACCCTGTCATAAGATTTTTCCAAATCAATCTTGAACGCCATGGTCCCTTTTTGAGACTTGGTGTTCCTCATAAAGTGCATAATCTCCTGAGCAATGGTAATATTCTCTGTGGTTCCTCTTCCTGGAATGATCCCTTCTTGCAAATAACCAATGATCTCCGACAGGAAAGGTCTGAACCTGTTAACTAGAACCTTTGTGACAATTTTATAAATTACATTACATAAGTTAATAGGCCGAAACTCCCGTAAGGAAGAGGGAACTTCCACTTTAGGAATTAGAACAACGAGAGTATTGAAAATAGCCGCATTCATTGGCTCACCCTCAAAAGCTCGCTTGACCAGTCCACACACATCATTGCTAAGAGAGTCCCATAACTCTTTGTAGAAAATTGCTTGAAATCCATCTGGCCCTGTGGCTTTAAACGAACTCATGGTCATCACAGCTCTTTTAATCTTTTCAGACGTCACTGGTTCCACTAGCTTTTGACAAGCCTCAATATTAAGAGACGGGCAAGAAAAAGGCCTTATGGCATCTAGGTCAATATCCTCCCTTGTATAAAAGAGTTTTTGAAAGAAAGAATTTTCCGCCATTTCTAGAGTCGTAGTCTCCGTGGCCCAAGACCCATCCTCTAAAAACAACCCATGAATTTTGTTCCTCTTTCTCCTAATAACTGTCTGCAAATGAAAAAATTTTGTATTTCTGTCTCCACATCTCACCCATTGTTCTCTAGATTTTTGATACCACAACAGCTCTTCTTGAAGAAGGACAGCATTCAGTTCCTGATGCAAAACTTGCTCTTTGATCCTAAGTTGTTGATCCTCCCGACTCTCTAGAGTAATCTGAACATCATTCAAAAGCCTCTCCAACTCCCTTTTCTTAACAAAAATATTGCCAAAAACCTTTTTATTGAAGCTAGTTGCATCTTTTTGAACCTCTAACAAATATTTGACTACATACGGAGCTCCTTTATTCCAAGCTGTATGAACAACATTCCTAAAAAGAGGATGAGTCATCAATGCAGCTTGGAATCTGAACGGACGATGGCCCTTGGTAGCCCTCTCTGCCATCTTGCACCTAGTGAACAATGGGTGATGATCAGAGTGAAGGCGCGCTAGCACCTCAGTATAAGCCTCTGGAAACATTAGTCGCCAGTCCTGGTTGATGACTGCTCTATCAAGCTTCTTAGCCACCTGCACCCCACCTTTCACCTTCCTGTACCAAGTGAATCTTCTCCCAATAACCCCCATATCAAACAGCCCACAATCCTCCAATATTTTCGCAAATTGTTCTGTTCTGGCAAGTCTAAACTGCCCCCCTCTAACTTCACTCTGCAACAGAACATCATTAAAGTCCCTTAACACAATCCAAGGTCCGTGGATCATATTAGCAATCCTTGTCAACTCACCCCACAGTTCTTTACGCTGATGTATATGCGGATTAGCATACACCGCACTGCAGTAACTAGATATATTGTCCATAGTGATTTCAAAACTGATACATTGATCAACTACATCCAATACTCTCACAGAAATATTTGAATTAGAACATAGAACCCAGATACCCCACTATGACTATTAGCCTCAACAATACCAACACCCTGGTAACCTAGATTATTCCAAAATGATTTCATCCTCTCGAAAGCAATACAAGTTTCAAACAGAATGAAAAAATTTATTCACTAACTCCTTACTATGAACCCGGGCCAATTTATTAGAGACCCCTCTAATATTTCAAAATAGAAAGATTAAATCTAAATAATCCATAAAAAATTGTACTGTAAAAAGGACTAACTTCAGCCGAAGTCCTTAACAAGATGATGAAGATCCACCATCATATCCCCCTGAGACTTGCTTGTCCTTATCCGGTTGTTGTCCGGTTTGTCTGTGTCCCTCCACTGACAACCCTTCCAATTTGCTGATTTGCTGCTTGCTGGTGTTGCCAAGGCAGTCCAGAATTGACAGCGAATTCTGTAAAGAAGAAGGGCGCAACCTCTTGTTAGTCAATAAATTACTACATATATAAAATAAAATTTTAATTTCTAATATTTATTTAAACAGACTAATAAATTAACTACTAGACCAATTTCATAATAAAATATTCATACTATTAACTATTTAAGTATTTCGTATCATAAATGCAACCATGCAAACTTATCAGACCGACCCTTTAAACCCACCAAAAAATAAATCGAGCTAAAATTTAAAATTTGCCAAATTTTTATGGGACAAAACGGGTCTTTTTGTTGGACCAAATTTTTTTAAAAAGAAGAGTGATTAATATTATGTAAATATATACAAAATTTAATAATTATATAATTTATTAATTTTAAATATATTTTTTTTACTTTTTTTAAATATATCTTAAAAAATAGAAATAAAATAAATATTTTTTATATTATCTATATGAATCATGTTCAAAAAATTAATGTGATTACTAATTTGACCACTACGTAAATATTTTACATACAAAATTCGGTTGTTTTTTTTATATGAAAATTATTGTTGTATTATTTTTTTTATAAAAAGTGGTATATTTTAATTTAGTATGGAGGTAATAATAAATTAAAGGGTTTAATTTGCACATTTAAAAATTTTTTAATACTGAAATATAAATCAGATGATAGGTTTTGCGTTTTAAAAATTTAAAAAAATTAAAATTCACAAATCAAAAGTAGTTCACAAATCGGAGTGTAGATTTTGTATGAGTTCACAAATAGGAGAATAGATTTTGACATTTTGTATCACTCCACAAATTGGAGGATAGATTTTATGTTTTAAAAAGTAAAAAAAAATAAACTTCACAAATAAAAAGATCATATTTGTGATATCCATATGAAAAAAACAGCAAATCTTATACATTATATATTAAAAAACACTATCATATACCTGTTCCTATATGGATACCTGGAGGGGAGCTCGGCTTCTAGAGTCGGCGCCGAGTTGTTATCTTTCGGTACCGATCTATGAGCTTAGAGAAAGTCCGAACTTCACGTATGGAGAAATGTCCAATCGTGCAGAGTGTGAACAAGAAACAAGGGGGATTGTACCTGCAAAGACACTCCAAAGCTTAAGTTAGTATTGAGAATTCAATGTGTCTTTAGGATAGAAGATCATACCTTTTATAAGTGAGAGTACAAAGGTCGGCTACCTTCCTACTTTATTGTCTGAATTGAAGGGTAATAATAAGGGTGTAGTTGACCTATGGATATTTCATAACTAATAACTCTCTCAAAAATTAATTCATTTATTTAATTATTTAATTTAATAAATATAAAAAAATCTTAAACAGGACTGATCAACATGAAGAAGTAATGGAGATACCAAGTCAAGATAATGCCAACACAAATCTTCAGAGTAGAATGATTAGAAATTGAATAAGTATCTAAGATCTAATGGCTATACAATGAGAATTTCAGAGACGAATTTAGGGAGGACCGCATGGGTCATGCCCCCTAAATTTTCAAAACGTAAAATATATTACATATGATGTTTAAAAGTTTGACAAATATATTTTCTAATTCAGTGGTTAAAGGAAGGCATTATATACTTCAAAATATAGGTTCAAGTCTCATGTCATGCATTTAAAATTTATTTTCTTTTGTTCTAAAAATACTTTGGTTTTTATATTAATTTTTAATTGAATGTAATAAGAAAATATATACATAAAAATAAATTAGATTAAATTTTATTTTATATAATATTAAAATTAAAATATATTAAGTGAATCATTTATTAATATAAATATATCTTATATATTATATTCATTAATTTATTTTAAATACATATATTAAAAATATTTAAAAAAATAAATTTATATTATTTATGTTATATCTTTTATAATAAGAATAAAAATTCAATTTTTTTGTAATTTTTCCATCTATTATTATATAAAAATATTTTAGTCTTTATAATAATTTCTAATTGAATGTAATAAAAAATATATACATAAAAATAAATTAGATTAAATTTTATTTTTTATAATATTAAAATCAAAATATATTAAATAAATTATTTATTAATATGAATATATCTTATATATTATATTTAGTAATTTATTTTAAATACATATATTAAAAGTATTAGAGAAACAAATTTATATTATTTATGTTATATCTTTTATAAAAAGGATAAAATTTAAAATTTTATGAAAAAAAAACTTTGATATAAATAATTTTTTTAAAATTAATTTTAGTTTAAAATAATATTAAAATATACAATTATTTTTTTTTTATTAAAAATTTTAGTTTTAATATGGCACTTTTAGTTTTTTTATTTCTGGTCCCTCTTTATAAGATTTCTGGATCCGCCACTGAATCGGATGATCATATATGACAAAAAAAAACTCACAACATGCATCATACATTCATACTTGATAACATAAATTGAATATTGGAATAGAAAAATAGCTTCACAATTTTAGCAACTATAAACGAAATTGATGACAAATTTGGATGGAACTATGTTGAATGTGAAAAGAGTCAAAAGAAAGCATATAAAAAAGAGACAACTACATTTGTAACACATATAATCAAACACCACAATATTCAACAATAAGATAACTCTATATGCAGTGGCGGAACTTGAAACAAAATTTTGGGGGGGGGGGACAGATAGAAGATAATTATCAAGATGCTTTTGATATGGACTCCGTTTAAGATAAGCTCGTCTAACCTCATCTCTCTGATTTGGGTGATATTGCCAAATTTAAAGCCATTTTCCAGGGTCTTGTTCCAAAGAATTAAGGTCAAACTCATCAGATGCAACTCTTTGAACTTTTGGAGGTTGTATCTCACTTTTTTCGTGATTCATTAAAGTAGAAAAACTATCTACAGATATTGATATTGTAAAAGTTATATGTTCTCCTTCTTAAATATTAGCCTTCCTCTTAAAAAATGTATCAATTCTTTGATTTTTCATGATTATTTTATATAAAAATTTGAATATATATCCTGTAAAATATGTAAAAAAGAAGTTAGAATGATAAATATTAAAATTTATAATATTTATTGAATTTTTTATCAATTTAAATTACAATAATATCAATACTTATTAAATATTCTAATATTTTTTATGATATAAAAAATTAAATTAGATAAACAGTAAAATGTAAAATAATACTAAATTACATAAATAAAAAATACCTAATTTTTTATATTTGAACTCAAAGGTAGAGAAAGTATTGCTTATTGAATAGAGAAGTGCAAAATACGAATACACTTAGTTAAGTCCAAATCTAACATGTTTTGAATATTTAAAACTAAAAATTATTGTGCAATAAAAACAAAAGATGAAGATTGAATTTTGGTATTTTAAGTCATAGCAAAGTATTTGAGCCAATTGAACTAATTTTTTATTTTTTAAAGAAGTATTACTAATTTTTTTACCAAAAATTTGGGGGCCATGCCCTCTTGTCTTAACTAAGCTCCGCCCTGTTTATATGCTTTTCTTAATCTCATTTATCAAATTATTAGTTACTAACTCAATACTTATTTTAGGTTCAATGTGCTACAACAATTTTTGTACTATTTAATGGCGAAGCAAAAATATTGTTAGGCCCAACTAATTCAAATCTAATGACACTCCAGTAAAATAATGACATTAAAGCATCACCTCAATTGAAAAATTTCTGCAACCTCACTTATATTTAAAGTCAAAATAAATAATTTTAATCTTAAAGAAGATTCTCAACAATACACAGTTACTAAGACATTTGTTCCAACAAAAATACTGATTCTTAACACCCACTACAACAAATAAAAACATGTAATACTCCAAAAAAATCACTTATTCAAGACATCATTTTTATTTATAATTTAAATTATTCATTGATTATAGAAACTAATTTCGCCAATATTAATATCATCATATGAAGATCACATACATGTCTTCACAAGAACCTACGACAGAAAGAAGAAAACAATAACTCTAACAACAACAAATAAAAAAAACGAGTGTCACATAAAAAGATTAAATTTATCAACTAAAACAAATATAAAAATTAAACTACTAAATAAGAATATAATTTTATACAATTTCAACATCTAATTTTTTTTATTACAAATTATTTTAAATAAAATATCTTTTAAATTTAATTTTAATTTATATATATTTAATTTAATTTTATAAAATATAACTATTTTTACTATTTATTATATACTATCGTTAATTTACTATCCATTGTCCGGTCTTATTTTAGTTAAAGAAAAAGGGAAAAATGAAAATAGTAGTGGAAATAGTAAAATACAATTAACAGGCAGTGGTATTTTTGAAAAAATGGAAACGTAAAAAGGATTAAAATTGTCCGTAAGCTCAAATGGAATGTTTTTGCCATTGGAATCGAGGGAATCAAGATCGCAGGTGGAAAGTGGATTGATCTAATGAGACTGGTTTCGGGATCCAAGGTTTTTATGCTTCGCTTTATTTATTTTTTTCACCCGCCAAATTCGTGTTGCTGATTGATGTCTCTCTGTTTTGGGGTGGTGGATCTAACATCCTGTGCTGTTCTTCCTTTGATTTTGGACACTTCTGATGTGGGTTTTTGTTGGGGGTGGTTGGAACTCCAAAAATATCAAATGACAAACTGATTTTAAGTTTTTGAAAAATAGATTGAGCAAGGTAGTAGAAGACAAACTGATTCCAATCTATGTTAGTAGAACCAAATTGCTGTTGTTCTGTGTTCCTATATGTATACGTGTAGTGTGCTTAGGCAAAGATGTGAATAGAGCTTATAGAATTGACATTATGGTTTCCCTCCGCGCTCCCCGCCGCCGGTGGCCCGGGGGGGGGGGGGAGAGTTCATTTACTGGCATAATGCTAGTGTCTTTTTGGAGCAAAACAATGTGTTAGATTATTTGGCATGTTCTTGAACCAGTGTGAAACCGTATGAACCTATTAGCTTTAACTACCAAGTTATGATTCTATGAGGTACAATAGTTATATTCTTTTGCATAGAAATTCTTTATTGATTTCAACTGTACCTTAATAACCTTTTTCTAGTACGAACTGTTCTTCTCTGCCACTCTTACAGTAGCCGCATGGGCAAGGGTAGCTGGATTCCTTTCCAAATTTTGCAGCTTCCCTAGTGTATCTTTGAATAACAACAAGCTTGATCATACCCCCTCTGGAAGAACTTGAAGAACCATTAATACGTCTATTTGAGTAACTTTTACATTTGGTTTAAGCAAAATTTCTTGAGCTTTGTGCAACTTAACTTTATTAATGTTTCTTGTCCTGTCAGCTCTTCTATTCACACTGGAACTTGAATAGCAATTTTTAGTGAAACACAATTTTTCTTTCTTTTTTTTTTCTTTTGGGTATAATGAATTTGATTATAAATATCATGAAATCTTACCATTGTGCATAGTTCTCTTCTTAATTCTAGTGTGTTTTATTCATAGAATTTTCTTTACACATAATGATATCCGCATGATAATTCAATGAAACGGAGTATTGTTATTGATAATTGGATTATACGTTATTTTAAACAGTTTTGGGGTTCTTGAATTGATTAACTGAAAGGATTTTACCTTTTTCTTTTAGCACTACATATGTAAAATAGATAGGCTTTTCTTCAGTTTTAAGATTGTTATGGTCCAGGCTTTGCATTGACCAAATCATCAAATGAATTGTGTTTTGAGAAAGTTGTGCTCTTGAATATTGGTTCTTAAAAATGTTTTCCAAGTTATTCTTTTGCCTGTTAGCTCCTTTGTATTAGCTGTGGGAGTGGAATTTTTTGGCATTCTGGTAGTCTCTTTTGGGAGTAAAATGATGTATTTTAGAAGATGCAAGAGCTGCCTCTAAGCACTAAGATTTTGAGTGCATGCTTTGACATTTCCTACTAATACACGAATGACCATGAATCTTTCACTGCTGCACTGTGTTAGGTACTGAGATTTGTGAACCAGATTTATACAACATTCGGTTCTTACTTCTGAGCTTGATTAGTGAGTATCATACTATCATTATTACTTTTTCATTCATCTTGATGAAGACTAAAGGTTATATAGATTAATCTTTGTTTCTTAGATTTAATTTTTGATGTTGTAACGAACATTTAGACATATAGTTCCGTATAGATTGGTTGTTAATTGGTTTTAAAAACAGAATATAAGACTGTAACAAAAATTGGATTTGCAATTAGAAAAAAGATTTAAAAACCAGATTTATTATTGGATTTTCAGTCAAAACCAGATTTGCAGCAAAAACTGGATTTAAAACTGGTTGACAACAAAAACCAGTTTGAAAATTCAGAACCAGTTTTAAACATGTTTATTTTTTCAAACTGATTGAAACCAGTTTAGTCTATAAAACCAGTTATGGTTTGGATTTAGAACCATATAATTGGTTTCAATTTGGATTGGCTTTGGATTTCTTCAAAAGTTTTTGAAATCCAAACCATGCACACCCCAATAGTGTATGGCACAATCTGTGAATTCATTTGAGCACAAAATTCTGGTGCAGCTTTGTGTTGATTGTTGATTGCGGTCTGTGGAGCAATGGCATCTAGAGCTTCTAATGTCGATCTCTTTGATGCTTATTTTCGGCATGCTGATTTGGACCACGACGGCCGCATCAGTGGCACCGAAGCTGTCTCCTTCTTCCAAGGCTCTGGTTTGCCCAAGCAGGTCCTCGCTCAGGTAAGAGAACCTACAGCCCCACCAGCCATATATTATTGTTAAATGATTCATTCTTTCATTCATTTATTTCTTAATTCGTCGTCTGCCTCTATTTGTGCTTTGGTAGCTGCGCTTTAATCTTATTGGTTTAGAGTATCCTGTTTGCTTTTCTCTGAACTTGAGTTAGTCCTCTTATGCCTACTTGTGAGTGCAGTTACTGACTTAACACTCACTTGCTGGCCTTCTTCTGCAGATTTGGGCTTTTGCAAACCAAAGCCAGAGTGGATTCCTTGGTCGGGCAGAGTTTTACAATGCCCTTAAGCTTGTCACTGTAGCGCAAAGTAAACGGGAGCTTACTCCTGAAATAGTAAAAGCAGCATTATATGGTCCAGCTACATCTAAAATACCTGCACCTCAAATCAATTTTAGTGCCACAGTTGCACCCCAACTGAATTCTTCTGCACCTACGCCTTCACCTATGCCCACCACCACAGCTACACCTGCATCTGCACCTGCATCTACATCTGCATCTGCATCTGCATCACAGAGTAATATTAATTCTATGCCCCATCAAAATGTTGGACTAAGAGGGCCACTCCCAAGTTTAAGTGGAAACCAGCAAAATCTTCCTTACCCGGGAAGCCCATTAGTGAAGCCAACACAAAATATCCCTGATAGTGCTTCTAATCTAGCACCTGGTATTGCCAATCAGGGAATCCGTGGAGTGATGGCTGGTGGAGGACCTCATGCTGAAACTCATGGCATACAAAGTGATGGGTCCACTCCCCAGATGGTTGGTGTTCCAGCGGTAACATCCTCTCTAATAGCACCTAGAGGAAGTAGTCCCACATCTACTCAGGAGGTGTCTGGGCTTGCAACATCTGGATCAAATGTTAGACTGGCAGTGGGACAATATCCTGCCTCTGGCACTAAGTCATCTGATCAAGCGGCTAAGGATTCTAAGTCAGCGGATACTTCTGGGAATGGTGTTGCTTCTGATATAGCCTTTGGAGGGGATATGTTCTCTGCAAGCTCGTTTCAGCCCAAGAAAGATTCTTCTACACTAGGATTTTCTTCTGGAAGTTCACCACTTTCATCAGCTACTGTTCCTGTATCTGGAGGGAACCAGCAGTCTATTAGGACTAGCTTGACTGAATCTTTGCAGAGCCCAATTGCATCCCAGCCTGTTGGTGCACAGCTTCCACAGGTCCAACCAGTGGGGAAACAGAATCAGCATGCCTTGGTCCAAACACATAATATGCCAAATCCACCTGGACATCCAGTGAGGTTGCAGGATTCTGCTTCTAGTCAGCCTCAATCTCCATGGCCAAGGATGACTTCAACTGATATTCAGAAGTATACAAAAGTATTTGTTGCAGTAGATACAGATAGGGATGGGAAAATCACTGGGGAACAAGCCCGGAACTTGTTCCTTAGCTGGAGATTACCACGGGGTATATTTTTCTTATACTTCTGTTCTTGCTTCGACAGGAGGCTTTAAATGCTTTCTTTATGTTTTCTTCTTCTCCATTTCATGGGCTGTCAGCTTAAGAATGATTGATTTGCATGGGGTATCTTGTCCTTTTTATTTCTGGATTTGTTTCAGGCAATGCCTGTTCTATCATCCTATTTTTCACATGTTCCATGTTTATAATTTTTCAATGGCTAGCTTATTCCCTGATCATGAGTTCTACATATGATTATATTTTCCAGAGGTTTTAAAGCAGGTTTGGGACTTATCTGATCAAGATAATGATAGCATGCTTTCTCTCAGGGAGTTTTGTATTGCACTGTACCTAATGGAACAACACAGGGAAGGACGTGCTCTTCCAGGAGTACTTCCAAGTAACATTCTCCTTGCTTTACCACCTTCTGGCCTACCTGCCACTCAGTACAGTTCTGTAACTTGGGGAAATCCATCAGGTTGGTGTCCAAGAATTACTGGTTCTCCCCCTCCCCCTTTTCCTCTCACTCTCACACACACACGTCCGCACAATCATTTGTATATATGGAAAATATTTAAACTAGTATTTTTCTCTATACCCTCTATTTTTGGAAGGTTTTCAACAAGAGGAAGGGATGAGTGACCCTGGTGCTCAACGAGTGAACCCAACTACAGGCCGGCCACCAAGGCCAGCTTCTGTTTTTCTGTCTGATGAAGGACTTCAAAAACAGCAAAAGTCCCAAGTTCCAGTGTTGGAGAAGCACGTCATTAATCAGTTGAGTTCAGATGAGCAAAATTCAATTAATTCAAAGTTTCAAGAAGCATCAGAAGCTGATAAGAAGGTAACCATTCACTTTTTGTTTCTGTGCTTAATATTGTTGTACGATAATTTGCATTTGTTTGAGCATATTTGGAAGTGCATGATCTTGAACAGTGACATTGGCAGTTGAACTACAGCTTTTTGACTGGTATTTTTGTATTTTGATAGCTCTACTTTTGAATTTTGTATTCCATTAATGCCGCTGCGGATTCTTTGTTGCTTTTATGGAAAAGTTAGCACAAGTAACCTATTGCCAGCTGTATTTTGCCTGTCTATTATCCGACTACCATTGTTTAAAGATTAATTTTAGTTTCGTAAAAGGTAACTCTTTCTGATTGTCCATGGTCATAAATAAAACCAACTTATTTTGGGATGTGGTGAAATGACAATGTGAGTTGTATTATAATTTCAAAATGAATGCTTATTCCCTTAATCTATTATGCTGATACTGGTTGTAATATGAAAATTATTGGGTGTCAGTAGTATCTCTGAAGGCAGAATGGAAAGTTCATATTCTAAATAGTCATTCGTTGAATGCATATCATTATGTCAGCCTGTTGACGGACCTAAGGGGGGGCGAGTGGAGGCCTCGGCCCCCCCAACTTTTTTAAAAAAAAGATTAATAGTAATAAGTTATTAAGTATAATTTAATTTTTTAAAAATTTATTTAGTATTTAGTCTAATATAAATAAAAGTCTAGCCTAACCTAAATATTAATGATTTCTAATAACTAAAAAAGTAAGTAACAATATTAAAAATCTGAAAAGATATTATTACTAATATTTTTTAATTAAATAAAATTTTTCAAATCCCATAAAGTATATTTTTTTTTCTTCTTGTGAGCGTCCTTCTTGATTCATTTGCTATTAATTCTCTCTGTTTTAACTATTACAACTGAGAGATCTTTTTTAGCGATGAATTATTGTGAAGAATAACTCATAAACAAAATAAAAGGTTAATTTCTTACTAATTGTCTTTTAATTATATTGAAAAGAAAATTGCTGAAAAATTTGACACAAATTCTATTATCGATACATTTTATGATACGAAAAATCGACCACTTCGTTAATAAAAAATACATACATATTTTTTGTACTTTAAAATATATTCTCTATCGATATATTTTTGTAATACATTTTACATTATATAATTTTTTGTATAATTTTTTAATATTATATATGTTATTGGCCCCTCCAAAATAGTATTTCTGGATCCGTTCCTGCCTGTGTATACCTGATTATACTCAATTGTGTTCCAAATTGAAGACAGTTAATTATTATGTCTGTATTCCTTTGTTAACTGCAGGTGGAAGCACTTGAGAAAGAAATTGTGGAGTCCAGAGAGAAAATAGAATTCTGCCATGCAAAAATGCAGGAACTTGTGAGTATTTTCTTGGCTTACCTTTATCTCTTATTAAAACTCCGTAGTTTGTACCTTTTAATATTTACTTGTCTCCTTTCTAGATTTGACTGTTCATTCCATTTGAGGCTGAGCTATATACCATTTTATCTAAAATCTAATTTGGTAGGAAATTCTTTTGATACCATGGTTTCTTAATCACTTAAAGAAGGGATCTTGCTAAGAAGGATATTTTACTCATTGTGATGATTTTAGTATTACGTTTCTCATTAATAGGTGTGACTCCCCCTTATGTCAGCCTTTGGTTACTTCTCTAGATAACTACTGGCCAAAAATAAAAAAATCTCCCTCCATCCTTTTCATCTGTAACTTTAGCCACATGCATAGGGACCAATAACCCAAAACCAATGTATGATTATGAAATATTCTTCCTAAAAGATCCTTGTTCAGTTTTCAGCTTATTAATTCATTCTATTAATATCTCTCTACATTTCTTGATTGTTGGTGTGTTTGGAATATTATGAATGGTAAAACTGGAAATTTAATCCCAAATGTTTCATTGATATGTTATATTTGGATTGTGGAGATGACGGATATTACGTATCATTTGCTTCCTCAAAATATCAGATGACAAGAATGGTGTGAATGTCAGGTTGCTCTCCTTTGTGTCTATTTGAAAAATTTGGATACTAAGAACAGAAGAATTTGTGAAAACTCCTTCTTCCACTTTCACATTCTATTTGTGGTTTAGAATTTAAGATAAATGAAATCTTAATTTTTCTTTTTTGCTTTTGTTTCCCTTTTTGAAAAGATTTCTTGTTCTTTTTCTGGCTAAGGTTCTGTACAAGAGCAGATGTGACAATCGTCTTAATGAGATCATAGAAAGGACATCAGCTGACAAGCGTGAGGTATCTTACTTTAGAATTACCTGTGTTCTTTTTGCCTCCAAACCATATTTATCATTTTCTCAATTTATCATTCATAGGTTGAGATCCTCACAAAAAAGTACGATGATAAATATAAACAAGTTGGAGATGTATCATCCAAGTTAACTACTGAGGAAGCCACATTTCGTGACATACAGGTGCATATGTTAAAAGGTTGTTATTTCCAGCCTGTTCTTAAGTACTCTCAAATTATATATTTATTTGATTTGCAGGAGAAAAAAATTGAAGTGTATCAAGCAATTGCCAAGATGGAACAAGATGGAAATGTAGATGATTCTTTACTGGTAGGTTTGACGTTATCAAGCATTTATATCCATCCTGAGAAATTCTAATCATATCTAATAAAGTCATCCACAATTTTCAGGCTCATGCTGATTGTATCCAATCAGACCTTGATGAACTGGTAAAATCTCTAAACAACCGGTGTAAGAAGTATGGATTACGTGCAAAGCCAACAACACTTGTGGAACTACCCTTTGGTAATTTTTAATTTATATGTTATTATTTCGTTTCAGGAATCCCTAGTCTTTTGGATGCCTATAGCTTTGTTATTTGGAATTGCTGCTTTTATTTTGTTCTTTTGTTGTTGTATCAATATTAGAAATGGTTTTAGTTGTTGAATACTGTTTTTGGTTCAGCATGAGTATCACATAAATCATTGAGACTTAAATAGGTTTCCCAATCAAGTGGTATTTAGCATATATTTTTTCAGCTCTTCTTGTGTATCCTTTATCAATATTGTTGTCATTGATATGCATGGACAGATTACAATATAATCTCATTAAACTCTCATTTGTTGTAAACAAAAATGTTTTCTTGTGTTTTGGTTGTTTTTTAAACAAGAAATATGATGTGTTGCCACTTTTGTGGTTCTTTGTTGTAGTTGCGGCTGTAATTGTTGTCAAATGTTGGATAAATGCATTCATTATATGAAAAGAAGGGCAACTTGTAACCCACTAACTTTGCTGGGACAACATGCAAGATAAGCTACACACCTTGTATTTATTTCTCTTAAAAAAGCATCAAAACACAAACTAAAAGTAGCATAGTGACCCTCTATTTGGTGCAAAGCTCATGACCTTTTATAAAGGGTTTATTTAACAGATGCTGATTGAGTTTGAAGCTTTGTTGCACTGACTTTCTCACTTGTACCAATTTTTTTCAGTGTTTTCCTACTTTTTCACGTGTAAAGTCGTGTCCTGCTCATCCTTTGTATTTCTCTGAATCTTTGCAGTTGCATTTCTCTTTTGCTATATTAAATAAGAGTAGAAAACTGATTCCGTCCATGTTGAAAAAAGTTGCTAAGTTTTTGCTGTCTTACTTAATTATTGTTGGCCTATTGATACATAGATAGTATTAATCTCCTTTTGTTTGCGTCCTGTTATTTCTCCTCGCTTTGTGGTTGCCAGGAGTTCCGTGTGCTTTCTTCAACTAGATTTTTTATATCGAAAAACCAATTGCATTGCGTTCATGTTATGTCATTCTTATATTCTCTGGCCTCATGCAATTTTATCCCTTAAGGCTGGCAGCCTGGTATCCAAGAAGGAGCTGCTGACTGGGATGAAGATTGGGATAAGCTTGAAGATAAAGGTATCCACAATGACCCTATATATATTGCTGTCTATAACGTATAACACCTTCCATTAAACTTTTGAGAATTCTTTACATAACGTTATTAAAGGTCATTGCTGATTGTTATTTTCTCTGAGGGGTGTTCGGTGGGATTAATTTTAAGCAGTTATACAGTTCAAGTGACTGCAAATAGAATTATGGTTTAACGGCTATTACTGTATTTCTTCATTGCAGAATTCGCCTTTGTCAAAGAACTCACACTTGATGTGCAAAACATCATCGCACCTCTGAAACAAAAATTGCCATTGGCTTCGAAACAGAAAGATTCAGAAATTGATAGTTCCAGAATTGCAGCTTCACCTAAGAGTGATAAAAAGTCTGAAAATCCCCAGAACACAGATGAGCAAGAAGTTGGCAATATTCATAATAAAAGTGAAGATGGGTCTGCAAAAAGTGTTCCTAACAGTCCATTTTCTAGGAGTTCTATTGGAAGTCCCCAGAGAGACTTTGCTGACTCTGGCATGGGGATGATTGCTGCTGGCGAAGATCGTTCACCCCGTGATCAAGATATCATACAAGGAACCCAAAGGTATGGTTTTGCATCCTAGTTTTCCGTATGTTGGTCAGTTTGTGATTGGTGATTGGGTTGTAATATTAGTGGATGTATCCTTAATTTCGATGATTGTGATGGTTTTATGCCTTTGAAGTTCTTGGTAATTGCTATATAGACAATTACTACTACCATCATCATCCTCATCATCACTATGTAGCAGCAAAATCGTGTACATTATTGTTAGCTCCATGGACTCCAATTAACAACTAGGTCATGAAAGTATTCTTTTGGCGTAAAACCTTCACTTTTTAGCCTTGCAGTTTTTCAGGCTATTTCAATTTGCATTCCACCTCTTACAACATTGCTAATTGCTGTGAATTTTATTAACATTTTGTGCGTTATGGACTTTAAATCCAACAATATTATTTTTCAAACGGATACTTATATGGGTTATTTCATTTTTTCTTTGTTTCAGTTGATACAATGTTATGATCTTGTAGAATAATTGCTTATATAATGTTGCATGTGCAGTGATCATAGTGGAGTCAAGTCTGTCTTTTCTGGTGAGAAAATTTTTGACGAACCAAATTGGGGAACCTTTGACGCTAATGATGATATTGACTCAGTTTGGGGATTCAATGCCAGTAGCACCACAAACGAGGTATGAAAATTCTCAACTTATTTATTGTCACAGCAAAATTCTTTCCTTTTCAAATTTTCATTAGCCGTGCAACACGTGGTTTCAACTTGGATATGATAATTACCTTCTATTCTGCTGAATTCCCGTCATCTCTATGTCTACTTGTTATTTCTTATATTTAAGATTTCCATTTGCTGCCACATGTTTGAGCAATGGAGATTTTTCCTCTAGCAGTCTGCTGAGTGCTGATTACACTGTGTTTTTGTTTACAGGAGAGAGATCTTAAGGGAGCTGGAGATGACTATTTCTTTGGTTCTGGGGATCTGGGCCTTGGCTCGATTAAAACAGGTTCACCACAGGGTGGTGATCCCTTCCTGAAGAGTGGCGGATTCAGTTTTGATGATTCTGTTCCAAACACACCACTTTTCAGCTCCAGCAGCTCTCCACAAAGGCCCAAAGAGTGGTTGGACAGTTCTTTTGACAACTTCTCTAGATTTGATTCTTTCCGTTCAGAGGATAGTGGCACTTTATCTACTCGGGAGACACCAACGCGGTTTGATTCAGTCCGCAGAGATATGGACTTTGATCATCTTCAAGGCTTTCCGGCATTTGATGACTCAGATCCCTTTGGCTCTGGGCCATTTAGGACTTCATCAGAAAACGAAGCTCACAGAAGAGGTTCTGATAAGTGGAGTGCTTTTTAGTTTTGTGGTTCTTTTCCTATTTGCGGTGTTGCCTCTGATGGAATGGGTTGTCTGTCACATTGTTGGGAACCTGGCATTTGTATTCATTGTATTAATCCTGTGTATTCCTTGTTATTCTGAACCTGTTTATAATTTTGCCATGTTGGTTCGTAATTTTTCCGTAGGGTACCTTTGTCCACTTGAAGAGGATTGTGGTCCCGATGACTATCGGATTGTTGTCTGGTGAGGGAAGTTTCATTGTGATTCTTTGTTTTCGGCTTTTTTGGGGTAATAGATTGCGTTTTATTTGTTTACCCAAAAAAAAAAAAAAAAGATTGCGTTTTATTTCATACTGCTAAATATAATTTGAACTCAAATCCATCTAATTGAATCTAACTTTTTCCAAACACGGTTATATTTTCTTACTCTCCATGCGCTTCATATTCGTCTGGATATCGCTCCGAGAAATATAGCTCCTTCCTCTTGTCAATTTCAGGAGCTATATCTTCCGAGCCATCATGCCCATATCGATCTATTTGCATTTTTGCATTTTTTTGAATAAAATTGAGAAATTTTCTTTTTTTTTTTGTTTTTGAAAAATTTTAGCAATAAATGATATACAAGAATGGATTTTTTTCAAATTTTTTTTCAATTATTTTAGAAAGTGTGATTTTTTATTTTACATTCTTTGAATAGGACTAAGAAAAAATATATAAGAAGATATTTAATGATAAAAGATTATATTTTACCGAGAAAAAAAATTAAGAAAATCTACTCCTATGATATACCAGTAGTCAAATTAAAAAATTACTGTTGATAACGAGAATAAAAAAAATAATAAAATGAATTTCATCTATTTTATCCAATAATGTTGTTATATGAACGGTGGTCTCTATAGCATTGTGGATGAAAAGCATAGAATCCGACGTCCAATCGTCCATGGCAGTCACATAGGTATTTAATTTGTAGATACAAACAGCACTCCCACGTGGAAATCGTGAAAAATGAAATGAAAACATGACCCACTATCCAACGCGCATGTATTGGATTTTATTCATTCATATATTGCTCCTACCTAGTGAGAGACTAGAAAACATAGTTCCAAGTGGTGCGGTCCACTCCATCTCCAAGTGCGACTTGCCAGTGCCTCACTTACTGTAGTGGTGGTGGAGTGCACGAGCAGAGTAGGTCCTGGTGGATAGGTGGTCCTCTAGTGAGCACTATTGAGTAGTAGAGTAGTGTAGACTATTATCTTCTCTTTTCTGTCTTTCCTTTTGAAAGGTCAGGTGTTGTTAAATACTTAAATTCACTATGACCTATCCGGCTATCACAAACCGAACCCCTGCCTCCTTCTAGCTATAATATAATCATCACTAATTTCCATCGGAAACAGTGCCGCCTTCATATATCATCGATGAATAATCATCTGCCACAATGCCATGCATTAACAACATTACTACTGCTTCTATTATTGCATGGAGACGGAGCATCCAGCAGTGAGAGTGAAGTCGTCAAAATCGGTGCCATCTTCACATTGAAAACCATAAACGGGAGAGTTTCCAAAATTGCGATCCAAGCTGCTGAGAGGGACGTCAATGCAGATCCTCGCATCCTGGGTGGACGTAAATTGTCTATCACCGTCCATGACTCCAACTTCAGTGGCTTTCTTAGCTTCATTGGGGGTACCGTACCACCAATCTCTTGCATCTTTATTTTTCTTCACTACTACTAGCTAGCACTCATCATCATGATTCATGATTCATGCATCATTCACAGTTGGGTAATTGTGTAAAATATATGACAGCCCTCAAGTTGTTGGTGACGGACACTGTAGCAATAATTGGTCCGCAAAATTCGGGGATGGCCCATGTGCTTTCGCATCTTGCAAATGAGCTCCACGTCCCTCTACTCTCCTTTACGGCTCTTGATCCCACTCTGTCGCCTCTTCAGTACCCTTATTTCGTTCAAACTGCACCCAGCGATCAGTTCCAGATGACTGCGGTGGCAGACATGATTAGCTATTATGGTTGGAGAGAGGTCATTGCGGTGTTCAGCGACGATGATCAGAGCCGAAATGGCATAACTGTGTTGGGGGATAAGCTTGCAGAGAAACGCTGTAAGTTGTCTTATAAAGCAGCACTGCCCCCTGATCCAACAGCCAGCGCAAGCGATGTATCCTCTGAGCTGGCCAAGATTCAAAGCATGGAAGCTCGAGTGGTTGTAGTGCACACCTTTGCCCAAACAGGTCTCTTGGTTTTTGATGTGGCTCAAAGACTAGGGATGATGAGGCAAGGCTATGTTTGGATAGCTACTACTTGGCTTTCAACTGTCTTAGATTCAACTTCAAACACCTCCAACTCTCTGGATATCCGGGGAGTTCTCACGCTTCGCCCTCACACCCCTTTGTCAAGACCAAAACAGGCATTCATCTCAAGGTGGAAGCACATTAGTAATGGCTCTGTTGGGTTAAACCCATACGGACTCTACGCTTATGATGCTGTTTGGACCATTGCCCACGCATTGAAGCTATTCTTTGCTGATAATGGGACCATCTCTTTCTCCAATAATACAAATTTTGGTGGTATGGCTGGTCTTGCTTCCTTGAGCATCTTTGATGGTGGGAACCAGTTACTGGATAACATACTTCGCATAAACACGACTGGATTGACAGGGCCGATTCAATTTGTTGGCTCAAACAGATCCCCCCTGCATCCATCCTATGACATCCTTAATGTACATGCCACTGGCTACAGGACTATTGGATACTGGTCCAATTACTCTGGCCTCTCTGTCACAACTCCCGAGAAACTTCACAGAAAGACATCCATCCGCTCTGTTTCAAACCAGCATCTATACAATGTGACGTGGCCTGGAAATACAAGGGAAAGGCCTCGTGGATGGGTTTTCCCCCATAGTGGGAGGCAACTCAGAATCGGGGTCCCCAACAGAGCCAGTTATCAAGGCATCGTCTCACAAATAAATGGCACCCATGTAGTTCAAGGATACTGCATAGACATATTCCTCGCTGCCATCAAATTGCTTCCATATCCAATTCAATATAGGTTCATTCTGTTTGGAGAAGGACATAAGAATCCAAGCTACTATGATCTTGTCAACATGATTGCTTCGGATGTGAGCAACGCTGCTTTTTTTTTTCCGGCATAGAAGTTGTCATAATTTAAATATCCTGCTCTTTATTGATAGTATTGTGCTTGCGTCCTTGATCAGGTGTTTGATGCTGCTATAGGTGACATTGCAATTGTCACTGACCGAACAAAGATCGTGGATTTTACTCAACCATATATAGAGTCAGGTCTAGTTGTGGTTGCTCCGGTTCAAAGATTGAAGTCAAGTTCTTGGGCTTTCTTGAGACCATTTACTGCACCCATGTGGGGTGTCACTGCACTTTTTTTCCTTCTTGTTGGAGCAGTGATCTGGATTCTTGAACACCGGACCAACGATGAGTTCCGAGGGCCTCCAAAGACGCAAATAGTCACTGTTCTTTGGCAAGCACGCTTGGCTTTTAAATTATTAGTCATACATTCCTTCCTCCTTGTACTAGTCGGTTCAGTTTGTCAACATAACTCATGTAACTCCTCCTCACCATATCTTTGTATGTTGTTGCAGGTTTAGTTTCTCAACTATGTTCTTTGCGCACAGTAAGTCCACTTGATGAATCATATCCAAGATATATATAGTGCATGAGTCTGTAATTAAACTATAGAAACAAACCAGCTAGCTTGCATATTGTTTCAGGAGAGAACACAGTTAGCCCACTTGGTCGTGTTGTGCTGATAATATGGCTTTTTGTGGTTCTAATAATCAATTCAAGTTACACGGCAAGCTTGACGTCAATTCTAACTGTGCAGCAGCTGTCCTCACCCATAACGGGCATTGACACCTTGATAACAAGCAACAAGCCCATAGGATTCCAGGTAGGGTCATTTGCTGAGAATTATCTCACTCAGGAACTCAACATCCCAAAACATAGGCTTGTTCCCCTTGGCTCGCCAGAAGAATATGCTTCTGCCCTTGAGAAGGGAACTGTTGCCGCTGTGGTAGATGAACGCCCATATGTTGAACTCTTCCTGTCAGAACACTGCCAATTCTCAATTAGGGGCCAAGAGTTCACCAAAAGTGGATGGGGATTTGTGAGTATCTATCTCTATCTCTCTTGTTATTCCCTTGGATTTAAAAATTGTGATGAGAGCTGCTATTGGGTGGCAGGCATTCCGGAGGGACTCTCCTTTAGCCATTGACATGTCAACTGCCATTCTGAGTCTATCCGAGAACGGTGAACTTAGCAAGATCCATGATAAGTGGCTTTCAAAGAAGGCCTGTGGTTTTCGCGGTGCACAGGATGAGCAGCTTCAATTCAACAGTTTCCGGGGCCTATTCCTGATCTGCGGGATAGCGTGTTTGGCGGCGCTCCTTATCTACTTGCCCTCGGTGGCATACCAATTCAGTCAGAACTCCCCGGAAAGAGAGAGAGGCAATCATCCTTTTGGTCATTCCAGCACCTCACGTTCTGCACGCATACAGACATTTCTAAGCTTCGTTGATGAAAAGGAAGACACATCACGCAACAGCAGCAGCAGCGGCAAGTTAAAAAGGAAACTTGAGGATATCTCATCTTCCAGATCCAGAACCAGAATCAGCCGTTTAAGGACCATGGCCATGCCCAAGAAATTACACATACACATAGGCACTTCTCAACAGTCAGGACCAAATGCCGGCTACTCAGGTTCCACCGATCAAGCAATCAAGTAGAATAGATAATGGATGTCATTGTGTGTTTCTTGCTCCTCTTTTCTCGATTTCTTATGTAGAATTATATTACTGTGAGACATCGCAGCAGGGTAGCAGACTGGCAGGGGTTGTATACTAATTTTAATCTTAAAGTGCACCCAAGTAATGTCTATTCTTCATATTTTTCCTATTTTATCTTTTCCCTTCACTTAACTTCCAATCTTCCATGTACTTATTTACCAAGAACCTACTCTTAGAAGGTAGAACAATGTTCTCTTTAGCTTCCTTTATATTTTAGGTCAATCTAGCAAAGCTTTTATTTGTTTCCACTAGAGAGATTTTCTATAACTAAAACTTTGTGGTTGATAAATTTGCATAGGTCTTACTTGATCTAATACTTAGGGAAGGACTTTGGGTGTGTATAGGTAACATGGATAGCGTTTGTCTAGTGGTGACATGCACAACGTGGTCATTTGTTTGATGAGACACAAAGAGTCTATATATAAAATACATATATTTGGAGTCTTTACTCTTAACTATAATTTTTATAGAATTTTTTGTCTTTTCAACTTGTTTCCAAGTCAATTAATTAGTCATCAAATTAATTATTATATATTTATATATAAATATGTATTTTTAATTTATTTTTATATGTATTCTATATAATGACCGATTTAGTTACCGAAAACATTAAGATTTGTAATTTGTAAACATGACGTTATTGACTATTGAGTAATTTTTTACGGTGGTTTAACTGTGCAAGCATTATAGATCAAATTATTCCTTGTATCAATCAATGAAATTATAGGTTATCTCCGATACAAATAGTTCATTCCCATCCACCGCTTGTTCTTGGCTAAAATATGTGAAGGCTTCCGAAACATTACGATACCCATTGCGCTTTCCCTGGTTGGTCGATCAAGAAATTTCTTTTTCATTTTGTTTTTGGGTTTTAGACATGTTGTGGATTTTTTAAGATGTGACGTTTATTTTTGGTTGATATGAGAAATTAAAAACTAGTCAGTTTGAATTCTTATAACAATTTAGTTTTAAGATGATCAAATTACCATGTCCAAGAAAATATCAAACTAGTACTACTACAGTACTACTACTATTATAAAGAAATTAATATAAATTAAAAAAAATAATAAATCAAACATTAATTTAATATAGGATAATGAGATAGGAACCTATCAAATTTTTGTTTTTGGAGGTAAATTAATTTCTTTTGGCAAACAAAATCACAATTTCGGGAACTAAAAGTTGTATTCAAATCTCGTTAAAATTCTTTGTTGAGCTAGTATGTTGATGCCTACAAGGCCAGAAAAATAAAATGAACGCTTTGAAGATGAACATACTTTCTCCTTTGTGAATCTGATCAACTCATGGAAAATTGGGGGAAGTCCTTCTCTTTCCACTTTCCAGCGTCCGCAAAAAAAGGGAAGAAAGAAAATATGAATATGCGGTGATGGGAAGTCAGATATTATTGGCAGCTTGTGCCTGCTTTGCCCCGACAGAGAAGAACTCTATGATGACTTCTAGTGGCATGCCCTTGGTTTCTGGGACTTTCAAGAAGACAAATACCCAGGCTATAGTGCACACAACCGCATAGATACCAAAAACACCTACAAGGCCTAAGGAGTTGAGCATAACTGGGAGAGAGTAGGTGACGATGATATCACAAATCCAGAAGGTAAGAGCGCATATGGCAATGCAGAGACCCCGAACTCGCGTGGGGAAGATCTCCGCGCAGAGGATATTTGGAATCGGTCCAAATCCCATCACAAAGCTGCAGAAGTACACAACCACGCTTGCTGTTGAGATTCCTGCATTCACGGCACTCCCCAAATCCACAAAACTCGCTAGCACTAATATCAGAAGAGATGCTATCAAGACCGGGATTGTGCTCAACAGCAAAGCCCTAAACCAATATTCAACAGTAACCTTATCATTTAATTTAAGCAAAACAAAAATGGACAAACCATAAGAATACCATGTCGATATACCTTCTTCCCGATATATCCATGAGCCTCATGGCAACAGCTATACAAGGTAGCATCAACAAGGTTATCACAGTGCTAATAAGAAACGACGCAGAAGTGGAACTAAGGCCCAAGCTTGCAAGAAGATAACCAACTCCTGCCTGCTCAAGAATCTGAGGTGTGTAGTAGAGAACCCCATTTATACCAGAGAACTGCAATGTTCAAAGAGTAGTTAGATGCTTTTCACTTTTCATTACAAACACACAGTATAACTGGTTAGCCATGCATGTTCAAGGAGCGTCAAACTGCGCTGTTGAAGCATCAGTAAGCGTGATTTGGCTACAAAACAATGTAATGTGTAATGCTGTCGTATCAAGGCAATTGAAAAATATAAATAAGTAAATAACGGCAGTGAGCACCAAAATGATGTCATCACCTGCTGAAGAATTTGAAGCCCCACACCCACAATCAACGCCTGCTTCACTCCAGGTTCGCAAAGATCACTCCAACTAGGCCCATTTGCACCTGTTTCAGATGGATGAATCATAGCTGGTCCTACTGGCTGCTGATTCATAAGCTCTTTGTTGTAAAGGGCTTGCTGACTGACCAGAGCAGACGCATGAACAACCTCGCCATCTGTCAGCCCATCAGCACCACCTACAAGTGAAAGGTGAGACTCGCGCTTGGATCCAAGGGTCCCGTCTTGGTGTAAATAGACTCTCTGAAAACCACCCTGTTTTGACCCATCTGGCCCTTCTCTTTCAGAATACTTCCATGCCAGCTGCCAACCACCACCAATGGCTGTACTACCACCAAGGGGTTCTCCAGCATTCCCCTGCAAATTACTGCCTTGCCTCATGCTTAATTGGCTACCATGGGCAGGAGCAGGTGCGTCCTTATCCATACCACTTGTTGGTTGACGTGAGATGAGTGGACTGTGCAAAGAGTCGTCGGCATCACCAGCAGCAGCATTGGACACATCATCACCGTCTCTGGCAAGGCTTTCTTCTACATCCCAATCTTCGTTCCTAGGTTGATTTCCTCCAACATTAAACATACTTCCAAAGTTGGAAAAAAGGGTGTTTCCTGTTTCTGGGATGTTTTCATGGACACTACCAAAGAGCTTCACTAGAGGATCTACTAGAGCACTCTGATTTACTATGCTTCCCTTTCGAGATGCAAGGCCAATGGAACTTTGTCCAGATGCGAGTTTCGCAATCATGGATGGAGCTCGATCTGGCCCATACAATTTGATATGCTCTTTTCCGGCTGAAGGATCCTCCACATCACTGAATTCATTGACTGGACCAATTACGTATTCCTCTATAGTCGTATCACCCCCCACTCCAAGACCCTCAACCAATAAAGCCATCTCACCTGGTCATGGAAAAGGACAAGGAAGTTACCACCAAAATCGTGCATATAAATAACCCTAAATAATACTACTCTGGAAATATAACAACTGAACGTCCAGCGTCGGCCGGGATGAATGTAGAGTTTAAGTGACTATAAAACATCCTACTTGGCTTAGAAGGAGGAAGGAGACGTAAGGGTGATTTCAGAAATAATTCATAAAAGAATTTTTTTTTTAAAAAAAGAGAGAGAGAGAGAGAGAGAAAGAAAAGCAACAACCAACCGGCAACATCATCCCTGCCACGAAGCCGCTGCAGAACCTTCTTGGCCTCAAACATCCGGCCTTTGGTGACAAGCCATCTTGGAGATTCGGGCAAGAAGAAGAGTGTGAGCATAAAATAAATGAGAGAGGGAATCCAAAGAACACCGAGCATGAGTCTCCAGCTTGGCGCCTTGGTAAGTGACATGGCAAAGACCATACAATAGGAGAGGAACATTCCGCTGGAGCCAGTGAACTGGGGAAGCGTGTTGAGTAGTCCACGAATCTCTGGTGGAGCAGTCTCGGATATGTAGAGAGGGACCAGGGTGACAGCCAAACCAATGCCCAGGCCATCTATGAGCCTTGCAAAGAGGAGAATGTAGACATTTGGAGACCACAACATAACGAGAGAGCTCAAAAAATAAAAGAGAGAGGAGATTATCAACATAGGACGGCGGCCCAACATATCCGACACAGCTCCAGAGCATGTGGTCACCAGTGTCGCTCCAATCAGTGACATGGCCACGATTAGACCTTCTACCGTCGGCTCACTTTCCAATTTGAACTCCTTCTTTATGTACAAAAGGGATCCTACATGCATCAATCCAATCCGCGTTTCAATTTTTCATTATTATTATTATTATTATTGCAAGAAGGGAAAGACAAGTTGAATTGAGCTCACCTGCAATGGTAGCATTATCCCATCCTTGTAGCATGTTACCGATAGCAGCAGCTATGGCAACAAGAACAGCTCCACTCATTTTTTCACTTTATTTGGTAATTAATCGATCAGCTTCTCAAGGGAACTAACAGAAACAGCAGATCAAAATAATAGTAATAGATAACTAGGTTGATGGATCAATATCAGAAACCAATTCGGGATGGGGTTAATGCTAAGGGGATGATGTATAAATGTATGTAACCATGTAGACAGATTAAGAACACGATAGTAACAGTATGAGCTCAGATGCTAAAAAGTATGAGCTCGCTCTTTTAATTCAATTATTATTATCATTAACTAATAACTAATAGCAATAGAAATCATAACAGTAATACTGAGTGGAGCAGAGCAGAGCATTTCCACACTAGTGCTTGTGCAATGAATAGCATAAAGGAAGAATAGTAGTATTAGCTATGGTATTCCTATTTGGCAGCAAGAAAGTAGAACTGGGAAAAAGTAATGAATTCTATCGGATGAGTCGCCCTGTTCTTTCTGCAACAGATGCTCTAGACCAGATACCTGCCCTTGTTACTCGCTTCTCAATCGGCATTCATTCAGTTATTAGCAATACGACAAAGATAGATCACATCACATTCGCGCTTCCCCTTCAAACGCAATTTGCTTTTTACAAAAATAGTAAGTAATAATAAAATAATAACGACCAGAAAAGATTAAAAATTATTTTATATCTTTTAATTATTGTTAAAATAATTAAAAAATTTTAGATATAATTAATTTATAATTATTAAATATTAAATTGAATAAAATAAATTTAGATTATTTTTTTATCATTACTGCAAATAACACTTTTTAAAAAAAAATTATTTGCTTTATTTTAATTTAACTTTCTTTTTTCTTTTTTACCGTCTTCTTGAAAATGTTAAGAATATTTTATTGTTTATAGCATATATAAATTGCATTAAACATTTTTCTTTCCTTCATATCCTTTATCTAATTGCGTTAATTAAAGAATCATGTTAAATGTACTTATTTATTTTGTTTATCTAAAACTTATAGTCATGGTTTCTTTTTTTTCTTTTGGTTACAAAAGTATACCTATTTCGTCATGATTGACATTAGTAGTTAATTTTTTTTCATGATCACTTGATAAGTCCATGAATTGGAGTGATTACTTTTAACTTTGAAGATACTTATCATGCTCTCAATTAAGTGTTATTTATGAATTTTTTATTTTTTTTAGATATTGTTCCCAAGTGAATAAAATTAGGTTGAGTGGGTGATCTAACAAATAATACTATATTAATATACTATATTAAAACTAAGTGAACCTATACATTTTTTTTTGTCTATATTTTTAAAAAGTATGAACTTTATAATATAGTCTAAAAAATAAGAATTAAATTAAAAAGAAGGAAGGGTGTGGCAGTTTGTGACTAATGATTAAAGAGTCATTCTGAAGTGTTTTCAGAATAAATAAAAAGTTCATTCTTTTTAATTAATTTGTATATTATACATTAAAATATTTTTATTATAAATATCAATTAATAATTTACCATACAATTAGTAAATTAGTACAAACATTATAATTTGCATTTCGAGCACCTAAGCATTCTCATATGTGATGGGGAAAAGTTCATCGGGATGAGCGGATGGGGTCAGTCTAGGTTGGTTGGGTTTTGTATTTTAGTTTTTTTTTTTTTTTCTGTTTTGTTAATTTTTAGCAAATCGATGGTGGTTTGATTCTAATAGTCTAGGAGCAAAATCTACTTCTCTTTTATAAGTATCAGTTCTATAAGTACATCAAAAGGTTCTTGGATTAGATGAGTATCAAAACAAGAAATAAATTAAAAAAATGCCAAAAAAATATAAAAAAAAAGTGAAAAAGAAGAGATTCGAAAAATAAATTGATTGAAATCGAAATGTTTTACATTGAATTGAAACCAAGCAATAAAGTGCCTTCGATTGAATTAAAGGTGTTGGAATATAAATCTGACAAGGAAAATAAATGGTGCTGAAAAGATAGATTTGCAGGAAAAGTAAAGTTTTACAGAAAATGTAAATGAAAAATTAAAGACGAGTGGAAGGAATTCTATAGAAAATTGACTCGAAGCAGACTCAGAAAGTCACTGGGATGTGAGTGTGCGTCAGTAATTTCTGAAGTAAATTCCAACCCTTATTTCCCAAAACTTTCTAATATTTATAATCTATTCCTATAACCGATCATTAATTTCATGATGTTGTCTTGTATGCACACTTCCAGATAACCGTTCCCGCTCGTTTGCTAATAAATTTTACCCATAATTTCCTCACATGGTGAAAGTCTTCAACTTCTCCTTTTAGTGTAACCGTCCGATTTCCCTTTCAACCTCCTATTCGATTCCCAAAAATGGCTAAGCCGAGTCTATGTAAAATAACTTCTAATAAATACATGTACGTGCATTATTCTGACCTTTGTTCTCACCCTAATATCCCTTCAATATCTCGAATTGGCTTATTCTAGTCGAAAATATTTTTCGACTAACACTTTCATATCATCAATCTCAACAGTACGTAATAATCCTCATTTGTGTTCTTTTTCTAATATTTTTTTTTTTGACTTATTTACTGTAAAATTATGAGCAGCTAAACTTGAAAAGATTTTCATAGGACCCAACTTTAAATCTTTATATAGGAGAACAAATTACCAATTTTTTGTTTTTGATATTGGAGTGGTAATGGTATTTTTTTAAAAATTGTTGGAATCGTTTAATTAGAGTATAAAAATCGGACTATCTGATTTATAGAGGTATATAAATCGGACGGAGACATCATCTCATTTGTGTTAAACAGAAATTAGACCCTCCAATTTGTGTACCTCAAAATTTTTTATTTTTTTAACACAAATCGGAGGGTCCTATTTGTGTATCTTTTATAATTTTATAAAATACTAAAAATTACAATGTTAAAATATATCACGTATCTCATTTTTATATCTAAATTTTTTAGTTCCCATATGCAAAATAAATGTTTTAAACTTTATAAAAATATAATATGTTATTTATATGCCTATATTTGTTATTAAATAGTTTAGGATTTAGAGATGAGAGTTAAAAACTATGTTAATTAAATCATGTTATTTTATTTATATAATAAAAAATTTTAAATTTTGCAAAGTGTTTATAATAATTAAACAAATACATATAATAAAAATTTTGAAATTTTATCAAGCTCAATTATAATGATTATAAAATTTTTAGTTGTACTCATTATTTTACTTGTACTTGATGTAACTTGTATAAACATAGTAAAAATCTTTTAAATTTATAAAAGTGCTTATAATAATTTTTTTTTTTTGTGTTATTTGTAGTTTTTATTATTTATGCAGGAGTGTGCCTTAGAACAATTTATATAAGCATCGGTTATCTTAAATTATTTTGGGTTAGAATGATTTATGTTTTTTTTTTTTAAGCTATAGTGTGCACACCTATTGTTAAATCATTATAGATAGAAATGATTTACAAGAGACATATATATAATCGAGTTCAATTTAGGACAACTATATAATATTAAAGAAAACATATTTTAATTTTAATATACTATTTTTTTTTTACCAAAAATAAAGAGATTCGAATCTGTGACTTCTTAGATAAGTATGGGGAGATTATACCATTTGAGCTATAGCTCATTTGTTAATTTTAATATATTATTAGTGTAAAATAGTTTTACACGTATATTCAATTATGTAACGATACATTAGTAACTATTTTTCATATTAATTGCGTAAATAATTATCTAAAAGAATGGATGTAATTATACGACTTTGTAAAATATTTTACATTATTAAACCTATTTTCAAATTATAAATATTTAATTAAAACGTTAATAGAATTGTAAAAACAATAACATAATTAAGCTTATAATATACTAATTGCCATGAGCCAGTGGAATATAATATACTTATAGTTTATAAGGATTTCAATATTTTAGGATAAAAATGTGTGAGAATAAGATAGTGAAATAACTTAATACTGTTATACATGACATAATACTGTTATACATGACGGTATATATCACATGGCTAACTGTATAAAATTGAAGGCTATTGCTATTTGGAATATATGTTCAATTTTAAAATTTTGATATTTTTTCTTAATTAGGACAACCATGGTTAAAAGTTAAACTTTAAAACATTCAAAAGAATGCCATTTCCATTATTAGAAAAGTAAAACGATAAATACAACTCGAATAATGTTGTTATGATTTCACATTTTTCCGAGTAAGGAGTAAAACACAAGTAAGTTAATTTTTTTAATAATTATTATTTAAACAAAAAATAACATGTTAGTATTTAGTAGTATTATGTCTTTAAATAAAAAATCAAATAATTTCTAAAAACTAAATTATCATTTGAAAACATATTAATATTTATGAATAAATTTTATTTAACTATTATAAAAAAATTTGATTTTTCTTTGATATTTATTTGATTGTAAAAAATAAATTTTTATCATTAATTATTTTATTAAATATATAATACAACAATTTGTGTACACATTGCATTTTTTTTAATAAGTTGTTGTCTTTAAAAACTAATATAAATACATCACAAATTTTAAAAATTAATCAAAATTAGATTAACATAATTTTGATCATAACTGGGTGAGGTTCACCTTTTTTTTTCACTCCCAAAAATAAAAAATATTTTAATATTTAATATCATTTAATTTGTTTCTTAAATAAACTTTAAATTTATTTGAAAAAAAAGTGATATAACCAAATTAATATTAAAAAAATACAAACTAGACACTTGGTCTGAATAAATTTTTGTTATTTTAGAAATTTTAAAAAATTAAGATACATTAGTCCGAACATAAAAAAAAACTAGTGTATCTTATAATAATATTCTATTGACTCTCCATACTTTCTCTTTTTTAATTAAATATTTTATAATAAATTTATGATTTTGTTAGGAAAATAGTTATTTTAGACAATAATTAGCTAACAAAATGATAAGTAAACAGAGATTAAAGATTTGAGTTGTGATTATAAAAAAAAGAGAAAATTATTAACTGATTATTGGATGAAAAATATTAGTTTCTATTTTTTTAATTTATTAGGAACTTATTTTTCAACGTATATATTAAAAATTTTGTTAAAAAGAACGAAAGAATTAATCTATCTCAGAAGAAAAATTATCTAAATTTTTATAATAATAAAAATTTATTAAAAATAAAAGTATTCTACCTAAAAATTATAAATTTCAACATTTATTTAAAAAAAATAAAGACGGGGACAAATTTTTCTTTTAAGCAGAAAAAGAAAGACGCGTGATATTTAATTGAAAATTCTACAGTAGACGCAGCTGGTCAGCACTGACCACCTCCGATGTTTCTCGGCAGGAACCGCTACAAATATACAAATAGTCAAATACCATATCCATCCTAAAATTAACAAATAACCCAAATATAAAAAGAGAAAAAGAAAAACTTATTTTCCGAAGATCTGTCGGAGCTGCAGGAGAGAAATGAATTGAATTGAATGGAAAACAAAGCATGAGAGGTTAATATTATCCATTCGTCCTCTTTCCTTTTCCATCCTCACCTTCTGCCTGTTCTGGTACGGTTATTTGGATTCTGTTTGTTGTTGATGTTGCTACTGCTGCCGTAGTTTTTCCTTTATTTATTTATCTAAAAATCCAGCTACGTGTTTGAAAATGAATTGATCTCTGATTCGTATGGTTGTGATTGTGATTATTAGGATTTTGATCGTGACTCGTGAGCACAGCAGCTTAGCGCATAAGAGAAACTGATGAGAGATTGTTGGATGAGGAAACGGGCGTAATACAGAATCGTATTGTTTGATGGGCAACACATGCCGTGGATCTTTGAGAGGAAAATATTTTCAGGGCTTCAGCCAGCCCGAAGACCCCTCCAGGCGCAGCAATCCTTCTGACCCCTCCGACTCAGAGCACCTCCCCAAGCAGAATCCCAATTCAGCAGACAACAACAACAACAGCAACAACAACAACAACATCAACATCAACAACAACAAGAGAAATCTACCCTTCAAGAAGGACACCATCATGCGCAGAGGCCCCGACAACCAAGCTTATTATGTCCTGGGTCATAAGACTCACAACATTCGTGATCTCTACACTCTTGGCCGCAAACTGGGTCAGGGCCAATTTGGCACCACTTATTTATGCACCGAGAATTCCACCAACATCGAATACGCATGTAAATCCATCTCCAAGAGGAAGTTGATTTCCAAGGAGGACGTGGAAGACGTTAGGAGAGAAATTCAAATAATGCACCATTTAGCTGGTCACAAGAACATCGTCACCATCAAGGGTGCTTATGAGGATCCTCTCTACGTCCATATTGTCATGGAGCTTTGTTCTGGGGGTGAGTTGTTTGATCGCATCATCCAAAGGGGCCACTACACCGAGAGGAAGGCTGCTGAGTTGACCAAAATCATTGTTGGAGTTGTTGAGACTTGCCATTCCCTCGGGGTTATGCATAGAGATCTTAAGCCTGAAAACTTCTTGTTGGTTAATAAGGATGATGATTTCTCTCTTAAAGCAATTGACTTTGGCCTCTCTGTTTTCTTCAAACCAGGTAACAACCAGTCCTTTCTGTGCCTTTCACTTTATAATATCATCATACTGAAACGTTTTTCCATCTTTATGTATCCTTCTTATGTTTCTACTTATCTTTTTGCAACATTACTTTTGTTTTATTGCAAAGATTTGTACCTTAGGCAGGCACATTTAATATATCATAAATGCTTGTTTCTTTTCATGCTGCTGAGTGCTGACTATCCTCAAGTGTGCCCTGATGTATTTAAATACCAATTTGTTATTTACTCTTTTCTCCAACTTACCTTGCTCATAATTATTAGTAGGTTACTGACTGGGGAACACCATAACATAACATACCCTTCAATCTTAATGCCTCAGGTCAAGTATTCACTGACGTGGTTGGCAGTCCGTACTATGTTGCTCCTGAGGTTCTCCTCAAGCATTATGGCCCCGAAGCAGATGTGTGGACAGCGGGCGTCATTCTATACATACTACTTAGTGGAGTGCCGCCGTTTTGGGCAGGTATTTGGTGCTTCTGAGTGGTGACACCTTTGTTTATTTTATTTTTTATCTCCTCTCCCTCAGTTTATGATCTGTGACACCACTGAGTTTCTTCTTTTGGAATTCAGAAACCCAGCAGGGTATATTTGATGCTGTTTTGAAGGGGCATATAGATTTCGACTCTGATCCATGGCCTTTAATTTCTGATAGTGCTAAAGATCTGATTAGAAAGATGCTGTGTTCTCGGCCTTCAGAACGGTTGACAGCTCATGAAGTGT
This sequence comes from Arachis hypogaea, assembly GCF_003086295.3. Taxonomy (NCBI): domain Eukaryota; kingdom Viridiplantae; phylum Streptophyta; class Magnoliopsida; order Fabales; family Fabaceae; genus Arachis; species Arachis hypogaea. Next base: position 143,050,303 of record NC_092038.1, read on the forward strand.
TATGTATGTTCACGTATTGTTCTGCTAAAGTACTATAAATTATAGACAAGGTTCACCATGATACGCATACAATAGATATTGTTTCTTTTTAGTAGATGCTCGGTGAGTGTTATTTCTTAGTAGATAAAGTGGAGGCTAAGCACAAAAAATTGGTTTTTCCCCATTATTCATACTTCCAAAATTGTTTCCAAACCTTATTTGTGTTATTTTAGAGTTACCTATGAAGAACTACACCTTTTTAAAATATTTGATACTTGGAAGTTTTTTGTTTCTTTGAAACCAAACTTCAATTTTACACGAGCCTAATATTTTTGTCAGGTATATAAAACAAAGGAGAGGAATAAATTTGCAAATAATGAGAATATAATGGCTTTTATTGTTTCCATGCACTTATCTACATGATTAAAACTGGCTGTTGATTTGCTTTTTAATACTTTTAGAATAAAATATATGATATTTAAGTTTAAAAAGTTATTATAAAAAATAGATATCTGGTTAGATTTTGTAGATATAAATAGATTTGAATCGTAAAAACATTATTATGGAGAAGATAAAGCGAAGGACATTTTTGAAAAAGAAAAATTGGATTTGAAACCTCCCAATCCCCTTAATGTAATAGATAATAGATGATTTGATATAACATGTAGATGAGATGATGTTAATGTTACTTGTTTAGGTCATCCATGGATATGTGAAAATGGAGTTGCCCCTGACAGAGCATTGGACCCTGCTGTTCTTTCCCGCCTTAAACAGTTCTCTGCAATGAACAAACTAAAGAAGATGGCTTTGCGGGTAAGTGAAGCTAATGGATGCTTGAGTATTTGCTTAGTTATGAATGTATGCTTGTATTTCCTTGTGAAGTAGATAGAAAAGCACATTCTGGTATATAATGTAATTTTGGTTCTTCGCTCATGTAGTCAACAAAAATTTTATGCACTTCTTCAATAATGAACCTCACGTTATACTTCTCTACTCACTCTTCTTTTTCTATGGTCTTTCATCTGTTATCATTTTGTTTTATTAAAGCTACATAATTTCACTTATCATTTTAAATACTCCTCTTTCAGTTTTTATATCTTGGTTCTGAGATACAAAGTTGTCTTTGAGCATTACATGCTGCGTCACTAATGAAGTAATGATTAATGAGCAAAATCCAAAAGGAACTAGAATTTTTGGCGCAACTGAATACATTTTTTTATCAGAAGATAAGTATTTTGGATAAACTGTTACAATTGCTTGTTATGCTGTCTTCATAGGTAATTGCTGAAAGTTTGTCCGAAGAGGAGATTGCTGGTTTGAGAGAGATGTTTCAAGCTATGGATACTGATAACAGTGGTGCAATTACTTTTGATGAGCTTAAAGCTGGTCTAAGAAGATATGGGTCAACCCTTAAGGATACAGAAATACGTGATCTTATGGAGGCGGTAGGGCATAGTTCTATGAAAATTATCCCTCTGTATTTTGTGTACCTACCCCCTTCTTTATTTTCTCCCTTTTGTTCACATTGTGTTCCATCCAGCTGAAACATTTGTTATTTCAGGCTGATGTGGACAATAGTGGGACTATAGATTATGGAGAGTTTATCGCTGCAACAATTCATCTCAACAAGCTAGAGCGCGAGGAACATCTCATTGCAGCATTTCGATATTTTGACAAGGATGGGAGTGGCTATATTACAGTTGACGAACTTCAACAAGCTTGTATAGAACATAACATGACTGATGTTTTTCTTGAAGATATTATTAGGGAAGTTGATCAAGATAATGTAAGTCATTTTGACTTGTAGTATATACTGGCTTAGGGAATCGTTGGCTTTTTACTCTTCATTCTTGACCAATCCTTGTTTTTTATTTTTGAAATCTATTTTGGATGTTCTGCGGAGTAAAGATGCTTGCTTGTTATAATCAATACAAATATCTTTTTATGCTACATTTCTGGACTTTCATATGAGAATTTAGTATATCAAAAAGAAGAATGTTATCTGAAGTCTTAATACAATATTTTAGTTTAGATTCCTAAGTTTTGATGAAGCAATACAAGTTTGTATTATATTACATCTAAAAATTTTTTGGTAATTAAATAAATATTACATTTCAATTTCTTACACTTGCAAAAGTAGTTGATTCATTACTTCTTTCATGCGTTTAATACATTTGAAGTATCATACCTGAATTCTGTGGATTTGGCAAGCATGATTCTTTTTTGCATCTAATTATTTAATTTTTAAGTTGCTTCACTCTCTTTTGGGGCAATATTTAATGGCTTTGTCTGCCCGCCCTCCTTTTCACTTTTTAGGATGGAAGGATTGATTATGGTGAATTTGCTGCCATGATGCAAGGCAATGCTGGAATTGGAAGGAGGACTATGCGCAACAGCCTGAATTTAAGCATGAGAGATGCACCAGGTGTCTGATTCTCATCGGTGCAGGTACTTTTGGCTTTGATTAAAGCAGAACTTAGTCTCCAAGCTTATATGCCTTCCTTTATATACTTCTTCATATGTCTTTTAATAATCAACAAACTTCTGTATTTGTGAATCAATGCCTTAGATGGATAACATAGTTCCCCTCATTGTTTGCTACATCCCATTGCTCTGATTTCTCAGTGGTAATTTGGCACTTGATGTTTTAAATTAATATTCATACATTGTTGTCATTATGAGTGCATTTTACGATTGATGTGTTTAAATATCTTGATAAGTGTTAATGATGTTATCAATATAAATGGAAATAACAACTTCAGATTTGCAGCAAAGAAAGAAAATCAGGGGGAGGTACAAGATAGGATTTGAAATTTACTATATTATGGGTTAAATTATTTATAAAATAGTGTTAGAATTGGTAATCAGAGATGATAGAAGCATGTTGAGAAAACAAAATATTATTCCCAGATCGATGTAAACAGAACACAAGTAGGAACCCCTAATTCAAGAGAAGGTCTCCGATTGTCCTAATTCATCTTAACAAAAGATAAAAGAGTCCCTTCTCTCTACCCTTCTCCTTCTGATTAAGACTAACAAACTAAGTGGTTTAACCTTAACAGATTTAACCAGAGAGTGAAACATTAATAATTGTTCAGTCTCTGGAAGGTGGTTCACATAAAATTGGTGATGTCAAGCAGAAGTTCGGCATAAACTTAGGGTGTATATGAGTCAAGTTGCTAATAAACCTTTTTGCAATTTGTTATATGGTAGAAACAAGTATATAAAAGGGCTTATATCTTAATGACCAAACTTTGGGTGCGTGTGACTCACTTATCCTCCGATTTTGTTAAATATAGGCAATTGGTTCTGCACCTTGTGGAAAGTTCCAAAATCAGTTTCTCTTCAGAACAATGTATTAGAGCATGTCTTGATGGAGAAGCAATTTGAACAAGAGACTATGTCGCACTTTAGTTTGTATGCTGACAGTTAGCCCAAATAAGTGTTAGCTTTGTATTGCTGATAGAAATGAGTAATACAGGATAATGTTTTAGGAGAAAATAGAAATTCTTTCATGCTTCTGGTACACATTTGATGTGAGCTCCAAGAGAAACCACCACTACGTACTTTTATTTATAATAGTTGGAAATCACATAAAAAAAAAAAGTCAAGAATGACTGCTTATAGTTGTTCCTACTAGAACATGCATTAAATGGTTCTTGTATTTTAGAGAGATGATGTGAATATTCTTCAATATTTTAGAGGGAAGTTTTTAGTTATAGTAACACTGGGAACTCCCTCCATAAATTTATGGATATGAACAAAGTACCAAAGTGACGTTGCTTGTGATTTCACTCACATGTTCCATGCTTGTGCCTCATGTATTATTATTACATGCAATTTTGACAGGTTGTACAGCAAAATCCAGAAAGAGAAAAATAGAGCATGAATCTTTTATAAAGAAAAAGATTTGTTGCTATCCTGCACAGGGATCCACTCGCATGCAAGAAGAATGGGGGATCATAGATGCTGTCCCATGAACACTCCTCAATTGTTTGCATTTATGTGCTGTATGAATGATTGCAAAAGTTATTTTGATCTTTGTAAACTCCAGTTTCAACGTAACAGCTGTTTCAAGTTAGTCGTTATTTTTCTGTACTTTCATGTAGGGGAATTCTGTTAATAGTCGAAGTAGAAGGATTTGAAAGGTTTTGATTTTACGGATGTAGAGTTTTACACGAGTGAAGTTGATGGTTTGGGCGAACTATGAAGCCTATTTGGATGTGTTGACTGTTGAAGTGAAAGTAGACACATAATATATCTCAGCTGGCTTGTTTTACAATTAAATTTATGCTTTTATTAATAATAGTTAATTTTCCATACGTAATTTTGAAATAGTCATCTAATCTATATTACGAACTACTGTACGGTGTTAAACTGGACTTAAAAATTTATAATTTTTTATAAAAATTTGTATGGAGTAATGTGTATGCTACTATGGTCTACGCGACTAAGCAACGAGACAACGAGTAATGAGGAGAAACATCAATTTACTAGAAATAATACAAATCTGTGATGCAATGGGATGAGTTTATTTAAATTTAAATTTGACTCATTTAATTTATGAACTTAATTTCAGGTTCAAGTTTGGCTTATCAGTTCACGAGTTTAGCTTATCGAACTATTAACAAATCAAATTCGAGCTAGTTTATGAGCTGATTTGACTCACTTCCAGTCCTAGCGGTAGCACTGGAGGAGCTTGGAGGCGAGTATGTGAGATGCTACTGATGAAAGGGAAGGGGATTAGGGTTCAGGAGTTCACCGTTTTCGTTTTTTATTATTAATAAACAAAACGACGATGTTTGATGAAAAAATCTGAAAACAGTCTCAATTCGGTTTGACTGGGCAATTCTCGATAGGTTCGGCGGTCTAATAATAATTTTTAGAAAGGGCGGTTATAGTTTTTGACCGAATTAAAATCCTTACTGATTCACAGTTCGATCAGTTCAACCGACCAATTCAAACCGGTTTTTAGAACATTACAAAATACATATAGTATGAAAAATTTGGTGCACAGCACACAACACAAAAATTTTTTATGAACAACATAGAAAATTTGGAAAGACCACAATTGATTCACCCAACCAACAAAATATATTTGCAGCAAAAATTTATGTGCTATGTTAATAAGTTCCTGTGCTTTCCAACAAAATTTTCTATGTTAAAAAAGCGTGAAGACGGAAAAGCGGTGACACGTACATGCTTTTTTGGTTGTTGAACTTATGCTAACTTGGTTACAAAAATGCTTATATGTGTAAAAATGTCATAATCAATTAATACTAAATAAAATAATATTGGGTTATTTGGACTGATTTTTTATTATCTCTAAATTTTTATTGTAATTATGATGGGAGGACTAAATCCCCAAATTCACTATATTGGTCTCTGAGATCCAACTTCGAGCACCATATTAATCTCTGGACCTTTTCTAGCGCTGAATTAGCAAGTGCAGTGTTAAATATTCTCTGACTTGCCCCTTTACATAGAGGACTAAACAATGTTGTTTTATTTTGGCGCTTAAACAAGACAAAAATGAGAAGACGAAGAAAAGTTTATATAATGTGCAAATCATTTTATCTACTTTCATTTTTCAAAAAAACTTTGTTTTTGCCTTGTTTAAGCGTCAAAATGAAATAACATCGTTTAACCATGTGTCTATCATGACAAGTTAGAGTTAACTCAGTACTTTATTCGCTGACTCAGCCTTAAAAAATTTCTAGGGACTAATATGGTACTTGAAACTGGATCTCGAGAACCAATATATTAAATTTTGGATTTAAAAAACTAAAATCGTGAATCTCAAAGAGTATTATGAAAACTTAATCTAATCGGAAGACAATGACATAAATTATTTTGTTTAACTTAATCTTAAAATTTATAATTTTATGTATGTAATGTTTATTACAACTAATATTACTCAATTATTTTAGTAATAGTTAAAAATATAAAATAAAATAAACGATAATTCAACAATGCAAAATAAATTAACTTTGTACTGCTTGAGGCCAATTTTTTTTCCAAATATTTTTATTTTACCACATGCTTAATACTTTAATTGGGATTAAATTACCATCATTAAATATTAATTGAGAGAAGGGCAAGGTCCCTAAAATTTTATTGCGGGAATAATTAGCACTATTGAGAAAAATGAGGCATATAGGTTTTTTTTAGAGATATAACTGTAAGTTTTTAATAATCAAATTTAATTTTGATACACTTTTATTTTATAAAGTTGTGTAATTATAATTATTTTTTTGGATAAAATACATCGTTAAACCAAACTATCTCTAATATTTTATAAATGTCTCAAAACAAAATCGTTATATATATCAAAGTCTCATACATATATCTATATAAATCGAATTAACCTAATTCGAATTAAAAATCACGTGTATATATTAGTTCAAGTTTTGCATAAGAGCCTCAAATTAATTATTTTATTGGACGCGTCATATGTTATCATGCAACAAACAAAAAAAAAAGTAATTTAACTCAAAATTATATTTTTGGAAATATTTGAAGGTCAAAGTTTAGAGTAAAAAATAGTTATAATTTATCATTTTTATTTTTGTTTATATTTATTATTTATTACTGAAATATATGTATAATATTATATTTAATAAAATTGTAATTATAAATGTTATATATATAATTATAGACGTTAAGTTAAATAATATAACTTTAAATTATTATCTTTTTAACGTTTATCTATAGTTTTCCAAAACTAATTTAAAATGTTTGATATTTTGATAATCAAATTAATATGTATAAGTGATCTTTCAAAAATCATTTTAACTATGAACTTTATACGTATATGTTCTTAAATTCTTACTATATCATTGTTTTCTTTTTTATAATTAATAACACTTGCTTTTAAAAAGAATAAGTTAAAGTTATATTCTCCTCAACAATATAATGTTGAATCATATTGCTAAGTTGTTGTTGTTATAAAGTTATTGTTTACAAGAAATAAGTACTTTCTTTTTGTTTATTTTTTTGTTCAATATACAATTGTATCCACGGTTATGTAATTTATCCATATCCTCATCAATGTATGATTAAAAGAAATTTAATTATCATTTGACATTTACAGAAATGCATTTGTACAGAACTTCAAACTGTTGGATTCTAGGCGCCGACAGAAACGATAAAGTAAACAAATAAATTAAAAGACATGAGAGGACGTGGGTGGACTTCAATCATCGGAAACGCGGTCCCATATTTAGGGGAAACGGAAATAGAAAACCATTAATCTAAAGTCTAAACCCTTTACCCTTTCCAGCCAGTAATATTTTTAGAACTAGATAACAACTAGCTAGGTTACACCAAAAAGAAAAGAAAAAGGAGAGAAAGACGAAACCAAACCGGCAAGCTAAGGTTGAATGATAGAAACGAGTTTGCAATGAAAAATCCTGTAACTGCAGTTTTGTTCAACAACTCCATTATACAACAGATAAATATAATGCATATAATCTGGTACAGAGCTTTGTGTGAGCCAGATATTGGCCGGACAAGAATGAAGAAACAGAGAATTATTATACATAGATGAAGCGAATGATAAAAGAAAGAAGAATTAATAACATACAGCAAGAAGAATAGGAAATAAAGGAATCGCACAAGCTAGGCAAACAAAAAGTAATTCGAATTATGGAGGGATCTTCAAAGACTAATTTATTGGAAGGATAGAAGGCATATATGGTTATAGGTATATGTGGACCAGGCAGGAGTGATTCCGGTTGCGGATGGAAGATAAAGGTAACTACGAAGATTGAGTTGTGGGGCTTGCAGTTGCAACAGAATGACGATGATGGGACCTGTCAGATTGAGGAAGGCCTACGGGATCAGAAACAGAAGCGACGAGCCTTCGGATCTCAGAGCGGAGCTTATAGAGAACGTGCCTCCAAGTGCCCCTATCGTGGGAGCCAAGGATCTGGGTTTCTTGCTTGTTCATCTCAAGATCTCTGGCGAAGACGGGCTTCCTGGATAGGATCCAAGCCCATCCCCACTCCCACCATTTCCTGATGGAGGTGCCTGCATAGTCACCCACCGACAAGAGCGACTTGGATCTGGGGAGTGACCAAGACGATGCAACAGCTGGGCCGCTGGGTTGGATCCTCAGTGACATGGATGAGAGGCGTCTGCGAATTGATCCTGATCCTTCATGGAAGAGTTTACACTTTGTCTGCGACACTGGAAGCGACGCTTTGAAGCTCATGATCTCTCTCTGTATGTGTGCCTCTCTACTACGTAATGCTGAAGCCACCCCCACCACCACCACCTACGCCTATTCCGCTGAATTGAACCAGATTCCTCTAATGAGAAAGCACAAAGCAGCTAGCTAGGATATCATGTGGCAAGGAGAAAATAAATCATTAAACATACATAACAACTCTTGAGCGGTGAAATGTAACCTTCACAGCTCCATCACAGCCTGTTTTATTCTGTTTGTGGGGTCAATGACGTTTACGCCCGTCTCCCCCTCTCTTCGTTAGTTGCTTTGGTTTGGTTTATGCGAAATGTTATATTTACAATTACAATTTTGGTAAGGAAAAGTATAGGTAACAAACAAGATTTTTTAACAATGGGCAAATAATGTGAATTAATAGGGTTAAAAGAGTAAATTTAATTAATAACATTAAATTAGGATGTAGTGTATTTTCATTTAATTGGTAGTTGTTTATATTGTTCAAAATTTTCATTATCCCCCTAGCACTCCCCGGTAAAGGAAACGTTCTTCTTTTGTTTTTAAAAATAATTAATAAGTGAGATAAGATAAATATTGTAAAAAAAATATTCACAAAAAGTGATGTAATATAATTTTTGTTATTTATTTGTTTTTGTATTTTTAAAGAGGTAATGAACAAATCAGTACCCGAAAGATTAAAACGCTGACATATGGTTATTGATGTACTATACAAATCATACTATGATAGGTTTTAGATTTACAATGAGCCAATGACCTTTTATTTAGGGGTGTAAGTTATCGAACTGAATCGAAAATTACTGTAAAACCAAACTGAAAATTATAACAATGGACTTGAAAAAAAAGTTAGGGTCTTTTTGTTTTTTTTTTTTCCGATAAAACCAATCGGTTCAGTTCGATTTTCGATTGGCTCGATAGAAACCAAACCAAAAATATGCATACATTTCAATGCTTTAACCATTTTAACATTTAGCCTAACAACAAAAATCCCCAACCCCCCAGCCCCACATCACTCAGCGTCGCTCTCAGTGCCTCCCCTAACCCTAACCATAACCCCTCATTTTTTGCTTCTGAATTCTCCATTTTCTGTTCCCCTGCTTGGCTCCTCCATCCATATCGCCTCGCCGCCTCCCTCCGACAGTCCGACCCTCCTTCATCCGCAGCACCTCCCTCATTCGCCGCCTCCTTCTCAATTCTCACACAATCCAAGAAGCGGTTCCCCTGCATCGTTCTTCGTCGCGAGGCCCAACCACAACAGTCTTTTCCGTCGTGGACGTCGCAGTCACCAAGTCCGGGAAGTCCTTTCCGTCGCCAAGTCTCTGTCGCAACAGACTATCCTCGCCAAGCAATAGCAGAACTTCAGAAGTGGAAGCTTTCTCCTGCAACTCAACAATGTCTTCTTCGGAGGTTAGTACATTCTCCACTTTTTGCAGTCAAATTTGTGATTGTTGATGGTTCTATTGATGGTCACAGTAAAATTTATTGTTCAGTAAAATTTGTGGCTGCATGTTGTTGCTGGTTAGTACATTATTGGTTGTTGTTGCTGATTCTTTGATCTAATTTGTTGTTCAATAAAATTTGTTGTAATTCTCGTTGTTGCTGGTTAGTACATTCTTGGTTGTTGTTGCTGTTTTTTTTTATTTAATTTATTGTAATTCTTATTGTTGCTGGTTAGTTAGTATATTCTTGGTTGTTGTTGCTGACTATTTGATCTAATTTATTATAATTCTTATTATTGCTGGTTAGTACATTTTTGGTTGTCATACCATGAAATTATGGGAAAGGGTGATAGAACGGAGGTTGAGAAAAGAGACACAAGTAACAAAAAACCAATTTAGATTTATGTCAGGCAGGTCTACCACTGAAACGATATACCTATTAAGAAGGATGATGGAAAGGTATCGTAGTAATAAAAGGGATCTACATATGGTGTTTATTGATTTGGAAAAAGCGTATGATAGAGTACTAAGGGAGGTCTTATATAAGGTTTTAGAAAAGAGGAGAGTAAGGATTGCATATATTCGTGAAATTAAAGACATGTATGATAGGGCCACAACTAGTGTGAAGACTCAAGGTAGTGTGACAGAGGAATTTCCTATTGGTATAGGATTACACCAGGGATCATCCTTAAGTCCATACCTTTTCACATTAGTCTTGGAAGTACTCACAGAGCACATCTAAGAGCCTGTACCATGGTGCATGCTTTTTGCCGATGATATCGTCCTTATGGGAGAGTCAAGGGAAGACCTAAATAAGAAGTTGGAGTTATGGAGAGAAGCTCTAGAAGTGTATGGTCTACGCATAAGCCGTAGCAAGACGGAATATATAGAATGTAAGTTCAGTTTAAGAAGGGAAAACCCTAATATAGAGGTGAAGATTGGAGAAAACATCTTACGAAAAGTTAAAAATTTTAAGTATCTTGGGTGCATCATACAGGATAATGGAGAGATTGAACATGATGTAAATCATAGGATCCAAGCAGGTTGGTCAAAATGGCAGAGTGTATCTGATTTTATATGTGACAAAAAAGTGCCTTTAAAACTTAAAGGTAAATTCTATCGCACCATTATAAGATCGGCTATGCTTTATGGTACGGAGTGTTGGGCGGCTAAAGGAGAGCACGAACATAAGCTGAGTGTGACAGAGATGAAGATGTTGAGATGGATGAGTGGTCATACGCGATTGGATCTCTAAGTTCCAATACTCTCTAAAACCTGCTAAAATCATTTGCTAACTTAGACATCGGAGTGTCTTTGCAGGTACCACCCCCATTCTTTCACATACACAACTCGGACGATAGCTCCCAGATGCAAGTCTAGTCGGAGACTACCTCCACTCAACGTGTGGGCCAGTTTCACAAGCCCAACCTACTAACTTCTGGTTACCCACGTAACATTACTCAAATACAATAAATGGAGAATAGTTATATTCAAGTTTTATTTGTATTCTATATAAACCATTACAGGGCGTAAAATTTTTTGAAAATACACATAAATAAATATAGGCTATCATGGTTTATGTGTATCGTGGTTTATGTGAAGAACGAAACAAATAATAAATTGCTACAAAATATAGCGGTTTACGAACAAAACACTAAAGACAAAAACCGCTACATGATATCGCGGATCATGAAGAAAACTAGGGCCAAAATCCACAAGCATCAATTGCGGTTTATGGAAAAAAAATAACCGTGAAGAAACTACGACGGATTGTAGTGAATTACTTGAAAGATGCTATATAAATCGTCATAGTTGGCCACAAACTATTCATTTGGGCCATTTTCAAAGTTTGAATTTGAAAATTTTTTAGAAAACATCAAGAATCAAACACGAGTGAGTAGCCAAAGTAGCAATGATTCACCATTGGTACCATTTCAGAATCAGCTATAGAGAGAGAGTGAAAGAATTTGGGGAGTGAGCGTAGTTGATGCGGGAAGCACATATTGAAAATTGAATGGAATTGAGCATAGTTGTACGGGGGCACAATTTAAAAATGATCGAAGCTAATAGGGAGACATAATTTCTTTTAGGGAGAGCGGATTTGGGTGGGTATTAGGTTTGGTTCCTCTTCGGTGTGGTCGGATTGCCAGGTTCTCACCAAGTCCAAAAAAAAAAAAAAACACGAGTGAGGTCATAAAGAAGAAGATCGTGTCTATTGATTAGACGGCATTATCTATGTTGTGGAAAATATCAATGAAGAGGTTAACGTAAAAACTTGTTCATTGTTAGATTTAAAGAGAAGTAGTGCTATTATTGATTAGAAGTAGATTTGATTGTACAATTGATGGTAGTATGTTATTGTTTGTTAGACATGCAAGTTTTATTGTCTATTAGTTTGATTCATACAATTTGAAGTTGAATAGTGAGCTTATTGATATTGCATTTGGATATTTTACTGAAGATTAAATGGTATTTACCAACTTAAAAAAAATTTAAATTTATTAGTTGATTAATGTTATTAGAATTTTCATTAAAATATGATTAATGTCAACTTTTTATTTTGTGATGCAGTTGACTAGGTGCATATATAATGTTAGGAGGCAACATAATATACTTCTACATGACTGGATTATCTCATATTTGGAGTCTGTCGGGTTGTACTACCTGGTGAGGATGAACAATCAGGTTCAGGTTGGATGAGCTGTTGGTCAGTACATTCATTGAGAGGTGGCGCTTGTTCTATGGGTTACCTGAAACCGGATGATTGGGCTTGAAGGAAAGGCCCAAATTCTGAAGGATGGTGGTCTCCGACTTGTTTGCGTCCGGAAGCCGCCGTCTAAGTTATATGAATACGTTTGAATAGGTGGGGGTACCTGCAAGACACTCCGATGTCTAAGTCAGCAAAGGGTTAAGCAGATTTAAGTGTATTGGAACTTAGATGTACCTGAGTGTGTCAGGGTATTTATAGGAGATGAGCCAATAAACACTGTTGAAGTAGTTCCACTTCTGATGGTGGATAACCGTCCCTCTATCTTAGGATTTGTTGAGATCCCTCTTCTAGAAGTGAGTGAGAGAATTTAGGAGGCGATTATTACTCGTTTGGATAGGTATTAGTTGCTTGCTTACGTCGAACCCGACCTCTTGGAGGAGGTCGGACAAACGGTGAAAGCCAATATTTTAGATTGGGCCTTTTAACTTGGTTGGGCCTGGCTTGTGTCTTAAGTCAGGGTATGAACAGCGCCCTAAAATGCGGGAGTGAATACTCTCCAATGGAAAAAAACTGGATGGTGTCCAGTGTTTAATCTCACCCTTCATTGCTCTCTCTTTCCTATTTATTTTTTATCCCACTTATAGAATTAAAGGTGAGAGAGATCACACTTTATTCTCTCAAGTGTTAAAAGATATGGAGAGGATCCATTTTCCTAAAACGCACACTTTGCATATGCCATTTGGAGAATACATAATTATGCTACAAGACATGACGTATTAGTTGAGGTTGTCTACTGATGGCGAGCTGGTTAGCGAGTGCCTTACTCATTTTGTACTATTTATTCCTGACAAAAAATTATCATAAGAGCAGTTTAAGGATTAGGTTTTGTGCATAAACCTCGAGAAATCATATCACGGTTAACTAGTTAATTTTTTTGGTTAATAAACCGCTACCCCCTAATGACCCTATAATGATTTATATAGAATAAAAACAAACTCATATATATTTTTTATTTGATGTATTTGGGTAATATTGGCTTGTGTTTATTTAACTATGTAAATTTATCCTAAAAAAAACTATTTTTTATCTATAAAAATTTAAAAACTATAATCTTTCAATAATCCAAAAACTAATTTCAACGGTATAAAATTACTCTACAAAATTGACTAAAAATATATAAAAATTTAATGTTTTCTAATTTTTACACACATTAAAATTACTGAGTTAATGAGTTTAAATAAAAAAATCCCGCTATATAACACTATAATTTTGAATGATATGTGTGTGTTTTTCTTAAGTAATGAAATTTTTTTTGGATCAATTTGGTAAAATTTATTCTTTTTAAAATAATTATATTAAAGTTGGCTTTTGAAAAGACAATTTTTATAAATTATAACACCTATATTAATAAATCAATTTAAAAATAAATTTCAATAAATCCAAAGCAATAATAATTATATTTAGTAAAATAATTTTTAAAATTAAAAAATTATAATAAATATAAAAATATAAATAACTATAAATATTTATTAATATATAAAATTATATTATGCATTTTAATTTTACTAAACATAAATTAATTTTAAAAATTACACATTTCAATACTTTTAAAATTAATCTTTTAATTTATTATTTTTTTAATTTATTAGAAGATAACCAAAATTTATTATTTTTAACCGTTAGTTAGTTATCAATGTTTAAAAATATGAGATAATAATATGTTGTTGAATTATTAAACTAAGGTAGCGTTTGTTTAAAAGTATGGGGTAAAAGTATGTTGTTGAATTACTAAACTAAGTAGGGATGACAACGGGGTAGGGCGGGGGCGGGTATGCCTCCCTGCTCCCCGTCTCCGCCCATAGATTTGCTTCCCATTCTTGCTTCGATTTTCGCTGTGGGTGAATAGTACCCTATCTCCATTCCCTCTGAGGATCCCATTTTTCATCTTTTTATATTAATAATTTATATAAAAATTTTAATAAAAAATAAAAGTTAAAAAAACCACAAAATATTATTACAACAAAAAAATAAAGTATTGTCCAAAATTACAAGTCCAAAAAATATAAAATAACATACCATAGTTATGGAGAGAAGATTAGGTTTTTCAATATATATATATATATATATTATTACGTGAAATTACTAAAAAATATATATTAAAAATAAATTATTAAGGATATTTAAACAAATTTAGTAATTTGGGGATTATGGGGATCTTTGCTGTGAATTCCCATGCCCGCTTCAGAAAAATTTAACCCCATCTCTATTTTTGCAGATTTTTTTTTTGTCTTTGGGTTCCTATTTAGAGCGGTCCCTGCGGAGATCCCCATATTTCGAAGAGTTTTGCCATCCCTAAAACTAAGATAGCGTTTGGTAACTAAGACTGTGATTGAGACTGGAGGACTGACATGGAGACACTGAGGTAGCGTTTATTTTGAGGTATTGAGACAGAGACTGGGAGACTGAGACTCAATATCTTGTTTGTTGGTTCAGAGACTGGTACTAAAATTTCTGTCTCTGTCCCTAAAATTTCAGTACCTCCAAAAAGTAGGGACACAGGGGACTAAAAATTTTAGAGATGGAGACTGAAACTTTAATAACATTTTATACCTAAAATATCCTCATTTCAATTAATTAATTCCAATTTTACCCTTTATACAAATTAAATTAGAGTTTCATTCTTGTTTCAATTTCTGTCTCCCACTTTGCACCAAACAGAATATTGAGATTTATTTCAATCTCTGTCTCTTAATCTCTGTCTTTCAGTCTCAATCTTTCTGTCTATGTCTCTTCACCAAACGCTACCTGAGAGACTTGAGGGATTGAGACTCAATATTATATGGTGATTTGGAACTAAAATTTCAAACACAAAACACAAAATTTCAGTTCTTTCGTACTTTCAAAAAGTGGGGACACAAGCCGTGTCGCCTCTGTTCAAGTCGTACTGCCATTTTCGAGTTCGTCGTGCCACCTTAGTTTCAGTTTCATGTCATCTCCATTATTCTCTTTTCTATTCATTTTAAAATCTTCTTGTGTTATGAGATTGTTGAAGTTATGATATTGTTATTTTTAGTATTATTGTTGTTGTTGGTATGAAATTCCATATGTTGTTATGAGATTGTTGTTATTGAATATGATCTATGCGGCACTAATTATGTTGGTAGAGTGAGAGGTGGGGTGGGATTGGAGATGAAGGATAGAATTGAAATATGAAATTTTGAAGGAGGGTATTTTAGAAATAAAATGTTACAAAATTTTAGTTTACGTCTGGTGCAGAATTAGAAAGGTGTGAAACTAGTACGATACGGTCTTAACAGAAGCGGCATGGCATGATGATGATAAATATTGTCGTCGTTGCCGAGAAAAGAAGAGAACAAAGATGAGAGGAGAGGCAAAGAGAGCGCAAAAGAAAGAAAAAGTGAACATAGGGATAGAGGAAGGAGAAAGGAAAAAGGAGAAAAAGAAAAATAAAAATACAATAAGATTTTATTTAATTTTTTTAATTAATAAAGATGTTTTAGTTATTTTATTTATTTAAGTTTTATTTTTTTAAATTAAATAAAATATTAAGACGTAAATTTTATTTTATACAAAAATATAATATAGAGATTTATAAGCCTTTATTTCTAGTTTCTGTCTTTTTTTTCTAGATGCTACTTCTTAAAAAATTAAATTAATGACTAAAAATTATAACAAAAAATAATAAAGTTTGGAGCATTTTTGTTATATTACATGACTGACATGTCAATTATGGTAGCGCGGCGTCGCGTGGGACGAAGCTGCAATATCGAGCGTCAGAAATGGTAGGCTCAGGATGCGCAACGGGGGTTACTCCATATCATCTGATCCTCGCTTCTCTGTGTGTTAAATCTAAGCAGGCACAGGCAGTTACAGTAAGTCGCTCATTGATCCCCCTTTCTTCCGCCTTTCCATGTACGGATAAGAGTCGTCGGTGGCAGTACTTCACGAATGCCGGAAGGGGTCCCAGGCCTCTGCTTTGTGTGCCAAAACCTGAAAATAGCAAAAAAACACAAGTTGAAGGTGCAGGTGAAGGTGAAGGAGCTTCTGCTTCCCAAGAAGTGGAACTAGAGCGAAATCTCCTCTTCCTCCCCAGAAGGATTCAAAATTCAGGAATAATATCTTCATGCTTGGTTGGTCTCCTCACCGGCCTCGCTGTCGTGTTTTTCAATAACGCTGTGAGTACGCTAGCCAGCTATGAGCTAACTGACTATACTCCCAATTTTATCATTATTATATGCGAATGCAAATGCTATTTATTATTTAATACCCTAAACAAACCAAAGCAAACGAAACCATAAATAATGAATGCATAGGACTAAAATTTGACGAAGGTCCATGAAATTCGTGATTTGTGCTGGGATGGGATTCCCTCTCGAGGCGCCTCGTGGTTGAGAGAAGAGCCTATTGAGGCAACATGGACAAGAGTGATACTGGTTCCAGCTTTCGGAGGCGTGCTTGTGGCCGTGTTGAACCTCCTTCGTGATTCTGCGGTCGAGCAAGAGCAAAACCAAGACCCATTCGTGTCTGCTTCCCGCCCTTTCTTAAAGGCCTTGGCGGCTTCTATTACCTTAGGCACTGGTAATTCCCTTGGTCCTGAGGGTCCCAGCGTCGAGATTGGTACTTCCATTGCCAAAGGTGTTGGTTCTTTCTTTGACAAGAATTCTGCCAGAATGCTCTCGCTTCTGGCTGCCGGATCTGCTGCAGGTCTCTCCTCTGGTATGTATGTGAGCTTGGTACCTGTTAGTGACTGACTATTATGAATTTGTGAGCTTGAGTTATTCTCTTTACTTATCGTTTCATTTGTCCAGGTTTCAATGCTGCTGTTGCTGGTTGTTTTTTTGCGGTTGAGTCTGTCTTGTGGCCATCATCTGCTGATGCAACTTTGCCTCTTACAAATACTACTTCTATGGTGATACTAAGCGCTGTAATAGCTTCCGTAGTTTCGGAGATTGGCCTTGGCTCTGAACCAGCCTTTAAAGTTCCAGAATATGATTTCCGTTCTCCTGGTGGTAAGCCATCGAAAGCATTGTTTTTGTTTTGAGATCTTACACAGTCTGATACATTCAGTGCTTGTTGCCACTGTCAAATATCAAAGGAAGCATATAAATGCATGAAGAACGATTAAGAATCAAAGAATTATATTGGTGAAGTATGCTCATTTATGTAAAAAGTTCTTGTTTTACTATTTTGGTTTGAATATGTTTTACTGATCTCTATGACTAAGCTTGTAACTGCCCAACCTAGGACAAACAAGTCAGAATTGCTCTACCTGGATATTGGCTAGCAAATTTTGTTAAATCTAGTAACTCTAATAATACCTCAACATCCCTATCCGGCTAGTCCCTTTTCCACTCTCCTGACACAAAATGCACGCAAGCTATAGTATTCGGATGCCTTATAGAACCAATGAGCTGCCTGAGCATAAGTTTTTCATCATACTATAGCAGTTCATACTATGTGGTTGGATTTTTATCAAAACAAATTGATAGCGATTCTAACTATGCTTATCCTGCCATACTGCCACTACTGTTATCATCTTTGATATCTTCTATTGCTGGGCATGTTAGGTTGTTAATACTACAACTAAAGCTTCTTCATAGCTCCTCTTTGACCTTTTATGACTCCTGAACATCCTTTATTGCCAACATAGCTCTACTTTGATACTTTGTTCTAAGTGCTTCAAGAATTTTCAGTACTGGTGGCAAACAAACAATTTGACTGCTTTTAAATCTACAATACATGGATACACAGCATCCCTACTGTAGATTGAAGAACCTCCTGATTGACCATCGGAAACAGATTAGTAAATAATGGCATTATCATATTGTTTGCAAGGTTTTGAATTTCTAAATCTTTTCTGTCAAATATGGCTAAAGTTATTCTGATTTGACATTATATGGCAAAGTATCTGTAGGCTTGTCTTTGTTAAACAGCAACCTGGTATTATATTCTGTTGAGGTGGTGATTCAAATTTCAAGAACAAAAAATTATTCCTTTGGGACAAATTCTTGCCTTTTTTCAATCTGATCAGTAAGTTTTACTGTGCTAGTATTCAATTGATTTTCAGAGCTCCCGCTGTATCTACTGCTGGGTATTTTATGTGGTCTTGTGTCGTTGGCTCTGTCTTGGTGTACATCATATATGTTGAATAATGTTGACAATATTCACAAGGCTACTGGCATCCCACGAGCTTCATTCCCTGTGTTAGGAGGTTTATCAGTGGGGTTGATAGCATTGGTATATCCTGAAATCCTCTACTGGGGTTTTGAGAATGTTGACATCTTGTTGGAATCTCGGCCATTTGTGAAAGGTCTTTCCACTGACCTTCTGCTTCAGCTAGTAGCCATTAAGATAATTGCAACTTCTTGTGCCGGGCGTCTGGACTAGTGGGAGGGTATTATGCTCCATCTCTCTTTATTGGTGCAGCTACTGGGATGGCTTATGGGAAATTCATTGGTTTGGCTGTTGCTGAGTTCTATCCTACGATTAATCTCTCTGTATTGGAAGTGGCATCACCACAAGCTTATGGCCTGGTACCATTCTTTATTATGTGGCTGTATAAATTTTGACTTCAGGTATTTTACATTTGACATAATCATTTTTGCTTCTCTTTGATTGGTGAGGTTAATTTGACCTTTCCGGGATGACTTCCATTCATGGATGGACAAATAAGCCTTTTCCAAGAGAAACTATGCAAATAATCATGGTTCAAAATTTTAGATCTTGATATGTAGCATACTGTTTACCAATTTGATGTTTAAGGCCTTTCTCTTTAGTCCTTTTCATCTTATCACAGTAGAATCTGACTTAATGAATTGTAACAAAAAGTTGGAAGCATATTGTGCAATAAACTTACTGTGCAATTTCACTTTCAAAGCTTGGGCTGTATTTTGATTGAGGAAAATAAAGAAGAGTGATTGGAAATGAAAGGTTACTCTTTGTTTAAACTTTAAACTGCAGTAAATGATAACATGTAGGTTCCCCTTTAAATATTTAATTCTTTATTGCTGACTAGTTTTGTTTGTTGTTTCCATTCTTTGCCTCTGTTTTTTCTCCTTTTTATATTTTTCTATAGAATAAGTAACAAAATTTAAGTTTCCAATGCATTTGTTGTGCATTTATTAAACTAAAAGATTTAAAAACTTTTGTTAATAACGGCACATGTTAGCTAAACCCTTGTACTTTTATATCCTTTTGTACTTGTGCTCTATTCCATTCCAGCCTTTTTTACCTGTGTGTCGTTCTGTAATGAAGTTTCTTTTCATATATATATATCACATAGAACTTCCTTTGCAGGTTGGAATGGCTGCGACTCTTGCTGGAGTTTGTCAAGTGCCTCTTACTGCAGTTTTACTTCTGTTTGAATTGACACAGGACTATCGGATTGTTTTACCTCTACTTGGAGCAGTGGGCTTGTCTTCATGGATATCATCTGTACAGACAAAGAGGGGAGATGGCAGTCAAGAATCATCTACCGGTAATAACTTTGGGGGAGTTGTGCCATTTTCAAGCAATTTGTGTCAGGTGGAAAGCTCACTTTGTTTAGACAATGATGATGTTAAAACAACATATTCCATGAGAACACTTGTTTCAGAAGCCATGAATACGAAATATCTGAAGGTCTCGATGTGCACCCTGCTTACTGATGTAATAGACCTCATGCTTGCTGAGAAAGAGTCCTGTGCTGTAATTATTGACACTGATGATACTTTGATTGGTTTTTTGACACTTAAAGACATTCAAGAGTACGGAAAATTTGCATCAGCCAGAAGCAAAAGGCCTAAGGTACAAGACTTTGAACCTCGAGTGGATGTGGAGACTTAATATATTTTATTTGATGATGACATAATATATAGCCACTTTATGGTGAAGTAAAAATCAGTTGGGGAAACTCTTGCTCTTGCAAAAATATCATCAATTGCATTACCTTGTCACTTCCGATTATACATAACAGGGGAAATACTGCACATTTTTACGCATTTATCTACACAATGATTTGAATGCTAACATGTTCTTAGGTGGAGAAATAACAAATGATTGTTCTCTATACATGTAATGTAAATGCATAAGTTAGCCGATTAGGAAATATGTCTTTTTCTCTTTTCTTTTCTTTTCTTTCTATCCTTTTTGTGTTTGACATATTCATTAGTAAAAGATATGGTATTGGTTAGAGTCTCACATTATCTAAGGATATAGTTAAGGTAACCTATATAAGCATCTTGGCAATTCTCGTCCAGAAACTAGTTTTGGGATGAAGTTAGGCTCACTCATTTTTCAAGGTGGTACAAATCCTATTTGTGGTTATTGTTGGACCATCTACAGATGTCCGATCATACAAACTTCACACTCAGAAGTCTAGTGTTGGACATGAAGTTGTGTTAGATTCAAGTGCTTAAGCAGAGGCTACAGTAAGGTTTGAAATCTTAAAGAGTAACAAATGTGCAAGTGTTGAATTAAGTTACTTTTATTTTTCTTTTTTCTTTTCGATGGGAGGGGGGTAGCTACCTAAATAAAGATACTGCTAAAACTAGTGTTGAACTAAATTGCTTTGTTCCATCATGAATTTGACTGATTGGTTCTTCCTCTTACAGGAGCTTTTAGTTTCTGAATTATGCCTATTAAATGGCGGAGTATGTAGTATACCATGGACAGCTACTCCAGACATGGAACTTAGTTATGCTCAAATGACTATGAACAAATATGGAGTCAACCAAGTTCCTGTAGTGAGCAATATCCATGGAAGAGCATACCCAGTTGGCATATTGGATCCTGACAGTATCAGTCTAACATACAGGTTTGTTACTCTGCCATCATACTCAAAGGTCAAAACTCATTGGAAATCACAAAATCTAATTTAGAAAAATTAAATGAAACAAAAGCATTATTGAGCAAAGTTTCAAGGATGACATCCAATTTCATTGCATTTGATGCTTCCTGGCATTAATTGCTTCAAAATGTAGATTTCAGATACAAATGCAGATATGCACCCCTTAAAGAGGAAAGATGAAACAGACTAAAGTCGGTAAATCCAATTGAAAATCTAGGATGGTATGGATAGAACTGAAAGGGACAGTAATAGGTGTGGAAGCTTCTTTGGGAGACTTTATTATTCAACATCAAGTATTTAAGTAGAAAAATTTATAAGAAATATGAGGGGTAACTCTTAATTTCAACCTTTTTGGGGGTGAAGGAGGGGATTACCAATTTTCTCTGTCCTGTTGTGTCTGTGTTATGTTTCTAAGTAATTATTTGTTCTTGTTAATTGCAGTGCTTTGGCCACCAGGCGTGCGCTCAGCTAATATTTTAAAGTAAGTCATGACTTTTCTTGAGGTCGCACACATAAGTCATTTGGCCTTTGAAATTGTGAATAACTTTTTAGTTTATAAAGTTGCAAAATAGATGTTAACTTTCTACTCCATCGTGTTTTATATGACATATCATGTTAAGTGACATATTAGTTTTTCATGTGATTTTTAAGGTGGCATCAATGAATAATAAAGTAAAATCATATTGGGATTTATATTTGATTCTTTGGGGATTATAGCACTAATGAACAATGATCTTGGAGATTTTGATTGTGCATATTTTGCATCCGACACTAACAGTATTTACTCACTCTTTTTCCAATTTTTTGCTTTGCCTCTTTTTTCTGTTTGTTATAAGAGACTATGTTTGTGTGAAGTGTCACAATTTGTCTAGAGTGTGATTGGCGCAGAAAATGTGTTAAACTAGTGTATTTGTCCGTAATAACATTATGGGATTATAAATCTTTTGTAATTACTTTTACATAAAAGTCGTAGGAGGCAAAAGTCCTTGTCGGTTAAGAAGTCTATAGTCTCCGTAGATTAAAAAAAATAAAATAATAAGTTTTTTAGTTATTCTATTCATGTGAAAGAGTTTAATTTTTACTAATAATTAATTTTAACATTCATTATCTAAAACTTGAAAGAATTTAATGTATATATTTTTAAATTTGATCAGTGTTAAATTAGATGGACAAATAAAAATAATTAATTTTCATGTTTGTTATTTAAAAATAATATTTTTTCTCTCTCTATATATATATATATATAATTAGATATTAGTATAAAATAAAAATAGTTATAAAAAGAACTCAATTAATTTTTTTTAAAACAATTGAATTTCGACTCTAATTACTAATCATAACATTATTATTCTTTTCAAATTATGTGTAATAAATATTTGAAGGAAGAGAAGTGAAATATGAAATAAAAAGATACGCGGTGAAAATTTGAAACTAAATAGAAAAATAAAAAATATGTATAATAATAATATTTTTATTATGATTTTTAAATTATATTTAATTATAAATTTAATATATTCTTTATATTTGTATGAATTTATTTGAATTATATTATTTTATTAATTTTATTTTTTGTAGAATAAAATTGTAGAGAGATAAAGAATGAGAGAGAAATTAAAAGAGAGAGAAAAACAAAGAAGAAAATGGAGAGGGAGAGAGTTTGTTAATTTTGGAAAAAAATGTTTTATTTTAATTGTAATAAAAGAATAATTCGTGATATATTTTAGTTTGTCAAATTAAAAATATAAAATATAAATTATTGTTGTGATAAGAATGAAGGATGTGAATGCCCATTTCTAAGAGAATCACATTAAATGAAGGTTGAAAAATAAATACTTCATGCATGTATAAATAGGGCGTGATCTGACGTCATATATATATGAACAATCAATAAAATTTTCTCTCTCTCTTATACTGACTAACTGACACACTCTTTTCTCTCTCTTTATATTTTTTTATTTTATATTTGTTACCTCTTATTTATTTATTTATTTAGTTATTTCATAACATGTTATCTCTAACCAAATTTTAGAAAATTCCAGGTAACAAATTTTTATTATGTCGAAACTCTCTCATCTTGAATCTAATGCTCTTGATATATCTGGAAACAATTATTTATCATGGGTATTTGATGCTAAAATCCATCTTAATTCAATGGATTTTGAAGATACTATAAAGCCAAAGTCATGATTTTCCTTCGATGTCATCTTTGACGTATGATTGAAAAATGAATATTTCACATTAAAAGATCCTGTAGATCTGTAGAAAGACCTTGAAGAAAGGTACAATCATCAAAAGACGGTGATACTTCTTCAAGCCTAATATGTTAAGTATTCATGTGAATAAATAATATAAGAAACTTCTTGTTAAGTTTTATGCATTTGAATTTTAAAATTACTGAGTGTGCTAATAATAATAAAATTTTTAGTATATACTATATTGTTTAGAAAAATATTTTCAATCAAGGAAATAATTTTACTGAGCAAACATTTCTACTCATTCTATTATTATTTGTCTTTGAAGAGAAGGACAAGGACATATAGTGAAGATGTTTGCCTTGCGGATAGTGCAAGTTCGCACACCATTTTCAAAAGTAATATATATTTTACTCATCTTGTGCCAAAAGAAGAATATGTTAATACTATAGGTTTCGGAAGAGCTATAATTTTGTTTCCTAGAGGAACTTAATTTATAATAAATAATGTACTATTATCTACCAAGTCTCTGAGAAACTTGTCGAGTTTCAAAGATATTCGCGGAAATGGATATCATATTGAAACAATGAATGAGAGAAATTATGAGTATTTATCTATCACAACTCATGATTTAAATAAAAAGGTTATATTAGAAAAGTTACCATCACTTTCATCTGGGTTGTATTATACCAAGATTAGTGCAATTGAATCACATGCCATTGTAAACCAGAAGTTTACTAGCCCAAATGAATTCATAACTTAGCATGACCGATTGGGTCATTCCGGAACAATCATGATGCGGAGAATTATTGAAAACTCACATGGACATTCACTAAAGAATCAGAAAATTCTTAAAATTAGTGAATTTTGTTGTGCTGCATGTTCTTAAGGAAAGTTAATTTAAAGGCCATTACTAGTAAAGATTGGATTTGAGCCCCCTGAATTCTTAGAAAGGATTCAAGGCGATATATGTAGACCTATTCATCCACCATGTGCATCTTTTAGATATTTTATGGTCCTAATAGACGCATCTTCGAGATGGTCACATGCGTGCTTATTTAATTGCCTGATGCATTTTCCGATACAAAGAGGATAACCAAATCTTATATACCAGCGGAAAATGCCCCAATTCGAATTGATGTCCCAGTACGACAAGTAGCCACTGAAGCAAATTCACGCCAGAAGCGTGGTAAGCCTGTCGGTTCCAAAGACAAAAATTCTCGAAAAAGAAGACGTAAATACGATTCTTGTTGAAAAAGACATAGTAGAGACACCTGTAGTTGTCCAAAATTCTGATATAGTTTTAATGACAGAAGATGTTCAGGTACCTGAAAATTGTAAAATTGACGAGATCTCAATAAATTATGTCTTTACAGGAGAGAAATAGGACCAAAATAAGACAAATGTCAATGAAATATTTGCATATAATGTGGCATTAAATATCATGCATGAAAGTAAGGATCTTGAGCCAAAATCAGTCGAAGAATGTCGAGTCCTTACACCAGAAGATGTAAAACTGTTGGATACCGATGGGTATTTGTGAGCAAACGAAATGAGAAAAATGAAGTTGTACGCCACAAAGCTCGGCTCGTGGCACAAGATTTTTCACAAAGGTCCGGTATAGATTATGAAGAAATGTATTCCCCTGTAGTGGATGCGATAATATTGTGTTATTTGGTCAGTTTATCCGCATATCATAAACTACATATGCATTTAATGGATGTGGTAACATCTTACTTATACGGCTCATTAGATCGTGATATCTATATGAAAGTCCCTGAAGGATTGAAGATATCTAAACCATTCAATGAATATTCGCAGGGATTATACTCAGTTAAATTGCAAAGATCTTTATATGGTCTAAAGCAATCTAGACGAATGTGGTATAATCGTCTTATTGAGTATCTGACCAAAAACGGATTTAAGAATGATAATATCTGCCCATGTGTTTTCATAAAAAAATCTACATCTGGATTCATTATAATTGCTGTGTACGTTGATGATTTAAATATCATTAGAACTCCTGAAGAGATTCCAACAACTATAAAAGCTCTAAAAGAAGAGTTTGAGATGAAAGATCTTGGAAAAACTAAATTCTGTCTCGACCTGCAGATCGAGCACACAACAAATGGAATATTCATTCATCAAACAACATACACAGAAAAGATCTTGAAGAGATTTTATATGGATATGTCACATCCATTAAGTACCCTAATGATCGTAAGATCTTTGGATGTGAATAAGGATCAATTCTATCATAAGGAAGAAAATGAAGATATCCTTGGTCTTGAAGTACCATATCTTAGTGTCATTGGAGCACTAATGTATCTTGCTAATAATACACGTCCCGATATATCATTTGTTGTTAATTTACTAGTAAGATATAGTTCCTATCCAACCAGAAGACATTGGTATGAAATTAAACAAATCTTTCGATATCTTCGAGGAACGGTAGACATGGGATTGTATTATCCATATGAATCCAAGTCACAATTAGTTGGCTATGCAGATGCTGGATACTTGTCTGATCCACATAAAGGGAGATCTCAAACATGATATCTTTTCACATATGGTGATACAGCTATATCATGGAGGTTCACGAAACAAATGATAGCAGCAACCTCCTCTAATCATGCTGAAATACTCGCGATACATGAAGCTAGTCGCGAGTGTTTTTGGCTCAGGAATTTGATTCAATATATTATGTCATCATGTGAATTGATTGATTAGAAGATAACTCCAACTATCCTATTTAAAGATAATACAGCATGCATTACTCAACTTAAGGGCGGATATATCAAAGGCGATAGAACAAAGCATATTTCTCCCAAATTCTTCTTCACTCATGATCTTCAAAATCAAGGGACAATTGATGTCTAACAGATCCGCTCAAGTGATAATCTGACAGATTTATTTACAAAGTCAATCCCAAAATCCTCTTTTGAAAGATTGGTACATCAGATTGGGATGCACCGATTTCGAGACATTAAATGATGTCGACAAGAGGGGGAGACTGTACTCTTTTTTCCTTGGTCAGGTTTTTTTCCATTGGATTTTTCTTAACAAGGTTTTTAATGAGGCAGTCCCATCACAAAAGATATTGTACTCTTTTTCCTTCACTAAAGTTTTTTTCCATTGGGTTTTTCTTTAGTAAGGTTTTAACGAGGCATAATCCTAAATGGTCATCCAATGGGGAGTGTTGTGATAAGAATGAAGGATGTAGATGCCCATTTCCAAGAGAATCACATTAAATGAAGGTTGAAAAATAAACACTTTATGCATATATAAATAGGACATGATCTGAAGCCATATATACACGAATAATCAATAAAAATTCTCTCTCTCTCTCTCTTATTGACATACTCTTCTCTCTCTTTATATTTCTTTATTTTATATTTGTTACCTATTTCTTATTTATTTATTTAGTTATTTCATAACAATTATGAGTTATATAGAGTGAGAAGGGAAGAGAGAAATAGAGAAGGGAGAGAGGTAGATAAGAAGATAAAAGAAGAGAGTTTATTTTTTGAGAAAAATATTTTATTTCAATTTTAATGAGAGAATGTCATGTGACACATTATAGTTGTTAAATATATATATATATATATATATATATATTTCAAGTTTAATATTTTAATTTTAGTTTTAATTTCATTTTAATTACAATTAGAAAATATCATGTTGTATATTTTGATTGTCAAATTTGTAATTAATCATTGATAATGATATATAAGAGAGATAGATTAGGTGAAAGAATGAAAGGGAGAGAGAAAGAGAGAGGGGAGGAAATAACTCTTTAATTTTGGTGGAAAAAATTTGATTTTAATTGCAATGAAAAAGTGACATGTGACACATTTTGGTTGTAAAATTAATAATATATTTTAGATGTTAAATTTATAATTAATCGATGATAATGATATATAAGAGAGATAGAGTAGATGAAGAAATGAAAGGAGGAGAGAGAGAAAGAGGAGGAAATAAATAACTTTTTAATTTTAGAAGGAAAAATTTGATTTCAATTATAATAAAAAAGTGACATGCGATATATTTTAGCTATAAAATGAATAATATATAATAAATAAATAATAGATAATAGATATCATATAATAGTTTTAAATATTTAATACAACCGAACACAAGGCTAATTATAGGGGTAAACGCGAATCGGATTGGATATGGTCAAAATTTCTATCTGATCCGCACTAAAATAATCGGATCAGATCAGATCCAATATTTGCAGTTTTTAAGCTTGGATCCGATCCCATCCGCACATTTGCAGATCGGATCAGATATCAGATATATCCGCATAATACAAAAATATTTTTAAAAGCTTATTTTTATTAAAAAAATATCAATAAAATTCGTTTTTTTCTATTCTTTTAAATATGTTTACTCTTAAAATAATATTAAACATAATTTTCTTAAATAATAAATTGAAATAATACAACATATATTATAATTATTAGTTGAAATAAAATATAAAAAGAATATTTACTTATTTATTTCTTTATTTTTGCAGATACGCGGATATGCGGATACATACACAAAATCCGCAATCCGATCCTATTAGTTTACGGATCCAATCCGATCCAATTCGATAGCCTTACGGATCGGGTCCATATTCGCAATTTTTGGATCGAATTCGAATAAACAACACGAATATGCGGATCAAATCTAGGGGTGGCAACGGGGCGGGTAGGGGCGGGTTTTTGCTCTACCCGACCCCGCCCCGCCGTACAACAAGCCGCATAGAACCCGCTCCACTTCTACCCACGGATAGTAAAACGTTGAACCCTAACCCGCCCCCTGCGGGTACCCGCCCCGCCCCTATAATTATTAAAATCCAATAAATAAAATTAAATTTCAAAATTTATATAACCATCATCACATACATAACATAAATTAAAGTAAAAATTTAAATATAATATATATTATATATATAGCGGGGCGGCTAGGGGCGAGTATTACCTCCGACCCCGCCCCGCCCCTCCCAAGAACCCGCCCCGGTCCCCGAGCGAATAGGGGCGGAGTGAGTACCCACGGATTCGGGTGGTATTGCCATCCCTAATCAAATCCGATCCATAAACACCCCTGGACAATTATATCCTAAAAATTTCAACGTTTTGTTATAAAATCGCAAACAAATTTGAATCTTAAACTCATGCAGTCATGTTCGCTATTAGAAGCTGCTGCTCATTTCGAAATTTAAGGCGATTTTTTTACAAGGATAATTAAAAAAATAAGGCATTTTATCGTTAGAATTTTAATTTGGTAATTTTACGTTAAATAATTTTTTTTAAAAATTTTTGTGAATAACAAAAAAATTATTTTAAAGAATGAAAAGAGATTTCTAGAAATAGTATTTTTTTTAATTTTCTATACACTTTTTAAGTAGTTATCAAAATGTTATCACAAAATCTTACATCTAATACCCATGTTGTTTATTAAATACAAACATTATTTTTCACTTACAAAAAAATTATCTTTTTTATTATTGTCATATTTTTTAAAATAATAAAAAGTTATGGCAAGACGTATTGTAATTTATAAGTTTCTATCTAGCCCATCAAAATTTTCTCAAAAACAATTCCCATTAGGTAAGGTTTGAATCAATATATCAACATCTTTTTTTTAACCCAAGTATCTATAGTAGAATACTTAATTCGAAATTCTGAACTCTATTTAAGAATTTAGTGTTGGCTAATAGATTATTACATATACAAGGTAATATTCGAACTTCCGATCTTTACTTAAACGACGAGTGAACTAATCACTCAACCAATTTTCTTCCATATTACTTATAAATTATAACGTATTAAGCAATTTTTGTTTTCTTGGGACGTTCTGTTTTAGGGCATGGGGTTCTTTTTGGGACATGTAGGGGATAGGCCCAACAACAAAGACCTAATCTTTCCTAGGTTGGACTTCATTGAGCCCAAAAGTATACATTGAAAAGCAGGGGATAAAAAAAAGAGGAACATGGCAACTCCCTACTTACGCGAACGTAGGTTCAGGAGTCAGAGGCTCTCAGCCAGGAAATGACGAAGTTATGCTTATATTGTGCTTCATGCAGGATTGTAATTCTTAAATCTCCAGCCGCAGGAGAGAATGGATCCTTGAACGGACTTAAGCAAAATTCAGCTCCGTTCCTTATTCACACAGATCAGTAAATGCGTGCGAGCGAGCAAATTCTATGATCGAATATTTCCTGTTGTATATATTTCATCACTGAAAAAAATGTCGGCATCGCAATCCCTCGGAGGTCCTTCACGGTGCGGCCGAGTGCTCGGTCCATCACTCGACAAGATCATAAAGAACGCCGCGTGGCGCAAGCATTCTCACCTTGTCGCGGCCTGCAAATCAACCCTTGACAAGCTCGAATCGGTGTCTGAGTCCGAATCCGAATCGACCACTTCAGGCACCAATCAATCCCAATCTCCTCTTTCAGGCCTTCCCTCCACAGATGCCGAACATGTCCTTCAACCTCTCATTCTTGCGCTTGACTCCGCCTACCCCAAGGTTGTGGACCCTGCTCTTGAATGCACCTTTAAGCTGTTCTCTCTCGGCCTCCTCCACGGTGAGATTGATAGTTCAGCTGCTTCACAGTCCGGCGTGGTCTTCAACATCATTGATGCCATCTGCAAGTCCGGCGGCCTTGGTGAGGAGGCCATTGAGCTTGGGGTGCTCAGAGTCTTGCTTTCGGCCGTTCGATCCCCTTGCACTTTGATCCGGGCCGATTGCCTGATTCAGATTGTGAGAACTTGCTATAACGTGTACCTCGGGGGTGTCAACGGCACCAATCAGATCTGTGCTAAGTCAGTTCTTGCCCAGATCATGACCATTGTCTTTGCAAGAGTCGAGGAAGACTGCATGGATATCCCCCTCAAAAAGGTATCTGTTAGTGACTTGTTGGAATTTACTGATAAGAATCTGAACGAGGGCAACTCCATTCAATTCTGCCAAAATTTTATAACCGAGGTAATGGAGGCTGGTGAAGGTGCTACTCTCAAGCCATGTTCTATGCCACCTCCACACGAATCGTCCAAAGCTGCCGATGAAACAAGCACCAACAATTCCCATATCGAAGCAGGACCTGGGGAAAGTAAAATAAGGGAGGATGGTTTTCTTCTTTTCAAAAATTTGTGCAAACTGTCCATGAAATTCTCATCTCAGCAGCACCCTGACGATCGTATCCTCTTGAGAGGGAAAATTTTGTCCTTGGAACTCCTTAAGGTAGTCATGGATAATGGCAGCTCAATGTGGCGCGAGAATGAGAGGCAAGTGGTATCATAGTTGCTACTTACTCATTTAGTCATTTATAATTGCTCCTTCATTAGCACAATCATGTTATTTCTATACTTTGCATAATTCAAACCATATGAAGTTCAATTCTTGTCTGGGGACTTTTTCAAATTGCGACTTTCACTTTTGTAGAGATTTGATGATCTTGAAACTACTGAATTACAACCACTTCTGCTATTACATGACTATTAACTTCGAATTCTAAACTGGCATGCTTTCCTGTATCTGTCAGACTCATCTTTGCTTTTCATGGTGCAGGTTTCTAAATGCTATCAAGCAGTATCTTTGCCTGTCATTATTAAAGAACAGTGCCCTCTCAGCTATGGCCATTTTCCAGCTTCAGTGTGCAATTTTCATGAACTTGTTATCTAAATTCAGATCAGGATTGAAAAAGGAAATTGGCATGTTTTTTCCGATGCTTATTCTCCGGGTTCTTGAGAATGTCCTTCAGCCCAGTTTTTTGCAGAAAATGACTGTCCTCAACTTGTTGGACAAAATCTCCCAAGATCCTCAAATTATAATTGACATTTTTGTCAATTATGATTGTGACGTGGATGCTTCAAACATATTTGAAAGGTATCATGCTTATGTAATATTTTGCTGCTGTTAAACCTTAACAGTTGTCATTATTCAATTAAAGACATTTGCTAACATGCTTAAGTATTTTGTTTGGGTTTGGCTGTGGTAAATTGAGGTTAGTTGAAATAGCTTTTCTCCCCTCCCCCCCCCCCCTCTCTTTCCTCTTCAAGGATTAGAAAGAGGCGGATGCCTTGGTTTGGAGCCGTAGCGTGGTTTTAGGGTTCAAATGCATTCTTATTAAGAAGTTTGCTTACGTATTATATTCTTATTAAGAAGTTTGCTTACATGTTATATTTGGAGTACTCTCTTTCTTAAGCTAGAGCCTTTTTTGGGATTCACATTATGAATCTAGAAAACATTCATGTATATTCTTGTAATTTCTGCATCTTTATTTAGTATTTAAACTCTTATAATTCAATCAGATATTTGCAGGATTGTCAATGGCCTTCTTAAAACTGCATTGGGGCCACCCACAGGCTCAACCACAGCTTTGTCTCCAGCGCAGGATATAACTTTCCGACATGAATCTGTGAAATGCTTGGTCAGCATCACTAAGTCAATGGGGGCTTGGATGGACCAGCAAACAAGGATAGGAGATTTATATCTACCAAAAATCTCTGAGTGCAATGGAACACCAGAGCATCATCTACCACTAAATGGTGAAGAAGGGAATGCTTCTGACCATGAGCTACATCCTGATGTAAATTCCGAATTTTCAGATGCTGCTGCACTAGAGCAGCGCCGGGCATATAAAATTGAACTTCAGGTTGGCTCATAGGATGACAAGTACTCTTGCGAAAATTTAATGGTTATGATTGAATAGTGTTAAGTTCTCCATGCTTGATTTGATACATAAAATTTACTATTTTCTGCGCTGATGCTTTTTCTGGGTTAATGCAGAAAGGTATATCACTTTTTAATAGAAAACCTTCCAAGGGTATTGAATTTTTGACAAGCAACAAAAAGATTGGTCGCTCACCTGAAGAAGTGGCTTTTTTCCTGAAGAATACTGCTGGCCTTGATGAGACCAAGATTGGGGACTATTTGGGAGAAAGAGAGGAGTTTTGTCTAAAAGTAATGCATGCTTATGTAGATTCTTTTAACTTCAATGGGATGGATTTTGGTGAAGCTATACGGTTTTTCCTTAGGGGCTTCAGACTTCCCGGTGAGGCACAGAAAATTGATCGCATCATGGAGAAGTTTGCCGAGCGCTATTGTAAATGCAGCCCTAGTTCGTTTAGCAGTGCAGATACTGCTTACGTTCTTGCTTACTCTGTGATAATGCTTAACACAGATGCTCATAATAATATGGTGAAAGATAAGGTTTGGCCTTGCTGAATCTTTTATTTTGTCTTGGCTCAACAGAGAGTCACAGAGAACCAAATTTGTTACATATCTTGTGTCCATTGTGGGTTTGATAATTTAATCCCAAACCATCCTTTTTAAAATTATTTTACTGATGAATATTGAATTTAATAAGTTTTCCATGGAACATTATCCTCTGAATGCAATGAGATGTATATGTATTAATTCTGAATACAACTTTGAAAACACAACGGTTTCTTGCCATTTCTTTTCCATTCTTATTTAGGTGGGTGGTAATTATGGTGAATTCTGGCGTTTATGTTCAGGAATTCATGGAACATGATGAGTTGAGCAATTATATGTAGCTTCAATTTATGAATAACTCTTGACTAAATTTGATTGCTTATAATTCTTCTACACAATTTACATTGTATGATCTGTTGCCTAGTTTGTGATCCTACAATGGTGAGTATGATTTTGACGTTGATTTTTTGTTATTATGTATTGATTACCTTCCAGATGACAAAGGCTGATTTTATCCGAAATAATCGAGGAATAGATGATGGAAAAGATTTACCAGAAGAATATCTTGGTTCCCTTTACGAACAAATTGTTAAGAACGAAATCAAAATGAATGCTGATTCCTCTGCACCTCAGAGTAAACAGGCAAATAGCTTCAATAGATTGTTGGGACTGGATGGTATTCTCAATCTTGTAAACTGGAAACAGAATGAGGAAAAAGCAGTGGGTGCAAATGGGCTTCTCATTCGGCACATACAAGAGCAGTTTAAATCAAATTCAGGAAAATCAGAGTAAGCTAAGACATACCGATGTTCAGACTTTGTAATTTCTTTTTCCTTCCGGTTTTGGTCCAAGTGTAAAGCTAGCTCTACTAGACACACACTGTCTTGAATGTGTTCTGTTTTTGTCTATGCTAACTTTGGTTTTTTTCCCTGTAGAAACATATGGAATAAGTGATGTGATGTGTATTCCATGCATTTCCATTGTTAGTCATTTATATTTACTGTTTATTTGCAGATCAGCTTATCATGTTGTCACGGATGTTGCCATCTTGAGGTTTATGGTGGAAGTCTGTTGGGGGCCTATGCTGGCTGCATTTAGTGTAACACTTGACCAGAGTGATGACAAGCTAGCTACTACTCAATGCTTACAGGGATTCCGACATGCTGTGCATATTACTGCCATGATGGGAATGCAGACTCAAAGAGATGCCTTTGTTACATCAGTTGCTAAATTTACTTATCTGCACTGTGCTGCAGATATGAAACAGAAAAATGTTGATGCTGTCAAGGTAATTGCTTTTAATTTGGCCATCACTTTATTTGTATTCTCCTTCCTCATGTATAACAACAATATCTTTTTTTGGACATCATATTTTAGCATCTTCCTGATGATATTCTGCATCTATGAGGAAAATGGTGATGGTTGGGTCCCTTTGATTTGACTAATCTTTTTATGGAAAATAGAATGTGAGAGATACTTCATCTTTTGGATTTACCATGTGTAACTTTAATATCTTCTGCATCTTAATGTTCTGCAGGCAATAATATCAATTGCCATTGAAGATGGGGATTATCTGCATGAAGCATGGGAACACATATTAACTTGCCTCTCCCGAGTTGAGCATTTGCAATTGTTAGGTGAGGGTGCCCATAGTGATGCAACCTTCTTCACTTCATCTAATTTTGAAACAGAAGAAAAAGCTCCGAAGACATTAGGTTTCTCTTCTTTTAAGAAAGGAACTCTCCAGAATCCGGCCATGGTTGCTGTTGTTCGTGGTAGTTCATATGACAGCACAAGTGTTGGAGTCAGTGCTTCTGCACTGGTAACACCAGAACAGATTCAAAATTTCATTTCAAACTTGAATCTGCTGGACCAGATTGGCAACTTTGAATTGAATCATGTGTTTGCTCATAGTCAACGGTTGAATGGTGAAGCAATAGTGGCCTTTGTGAAAGCTCTTTGTAAAGTTTCCTTATCAGAACTACAGTCTCCAACAGATCCCCGTGTTTTTGGCCTCACTAAAATAGTAGAAATTGCGTAAGTTTCTTTCATAAAATGGTGGAAATTGCTACATTTGATGTGGGAATATAAATCATATAATGTATACACTGTGAATCGTTTTGCTTTTTTGAATTGGTATTAATAATATAGAAGCAATACTTTCAAGGGAAAACACTGCTCACTAGATAAAAAACAGAAGGAATGTAGAAATACATAAAGAGAAAACAAGCAGAGCTGATACACAACTCTGTCTTTCTTAGTTGAAGCCAGCAATTCATGCCAAAACACCCCTTCCCCCTTAATCATTTTAATGCCTTCATTTCTCTTAAAACATGATAGCCAAATTTTTTTAGCATGGTAGGTTCTTGAGGTCCTATTCTGTATTTTGTCGGTGGGAATAATCTTTGCCCATGGTATGCTGGGTAGGATTGTGTTCATGGCTGTTCTCTGTTGCTCTGCTCATGTATGCTAATTTTCATATGCAGATAAACTGGATGGATTTGTTGCCTTCATTTTATTTCCTTTGTTTTGTAGGTTGTCTTATATGACAGATTGCATAGACTGTCCTGTATGCTCTTATTGATTACCTTGTCAATTGTCATACACAACGATTCTTTCAGTTAACCTCTAGTTTAATAATCTAAAATAAATAAACAACTGACAAGAAGAGAGCGAGGCGAGATACAGACAATGTACAGCCTGCTTTTCTACAATAATAGGGGGTGACCAGGACTAAACTCTTGACTTTATGTCTTGGCAATTTCTTGTTGGATTTCGGCTTAATTGTGTTTTAGGTGAGGCAAGATTGACAAATTTAAAACTCAAACCCATTGGCCACAATTCACATCCATGGGTGCAACCAACTACTTTTGGCTGAATTTTAACAACACATTTATGTTCTTTGTTAAATCTGTTCTTGTGAAAATGAGGGAAATCATTTTCCAGAAAGGGGACTCTTTTGTTGGTTTCGTTAGACCTCAAACAAGGGGTTTGCTATTTACTCCAGTTCATGTTATAAACTTGTATCTTTCTTTTTCCGTAGCTTTCAATTGTATTTCTTAAGTTGATCATTAGCACAACTGTGGCTGAAATTCTGATGAGGATTTAACTTAATTTTGATGTCATGACTAGAACATGGTTACATTGGCAGGCACTATAATATGAACCGCATCAGATTAGTGTGGTCTCGCATTTGGAATGTGCTCTCAGATTTCTTTGTCTCAGTTGGATTGTCTGACAACTTATCAGTTGCAATATTTGCGATGGACTCGCTGCGACAACTAGCAATGAAATTTTTGGAGCGCGAGGAACTGGCTAATTATAACTTCCAGAATGAATTTCTGAGACCTTTTGTGATTGTCATGCAGAAAAGCAATTCTGCAGAAATTAGAGAATTGATAGTTAGATGTATTTCACAGATGGTCCTTAGTCGTGTCAGTAACGTGAAATCTGGCTGGAAAAGTGTTTTTATGGTATGTTTATGTTGTCTTCTTCTCCCTGCCTCTCTCTCTCTCTCTCTCTCTCTCTCTCTCTCTCTCATTATTTTTGAGTGAAAGATATAAAACTCTTTATCTCCCCTATCAAACAATATAAGCCTTAGGAGAAAAAATCCATGAATTATAACAGGGCCTTTTGCAAAGAAGTGATTTGCTTTGGTTCAATCCTTGTTACTCCCGTTTTATCTGAATAAAAATTAAATTTCAACATGAAGATATGTTGGCGTGTGGATTGTAAACACTTCAGGTCCAACAATGGGCTTCTTCTGATGGTTGGGAAAATCGTTCATGATATATAGAAAATTGAAGCCTGAAATTGTCAGGTATTTCAAATAAGAAATTGTTTTTGTTTATTGACCAAAGGAAGGCGTAGTTTCTTATTCTTTCAGGAGAAAAAGAACAATTCACTGCTAAAAGGGTGACTTTTTTTCTTTTTCTTTTTTTTTTTTAATTTCCTCTTCTATACTTTTGTTTTCTTTCTTCTTCCTTTTTCTTTTTGGGTGAAAAAAAAGGAGGAAAAACATAGATGAGTTTATTCATAATTTCTTGTTGGCTATGTCCTGTGCTAATTGCAACATCTCATATTCCTTTTTGTCTTGGCAAGTTAGAAGGTGAAAGTCCCATATCTATGATCTTCTTGGTGTGAATCTTAATGCTCAACTTTTGAATTTGTTCCATTGAAAAAATTAGTTAAAAACAGAATGAACACACAATAAATGCCATTCTATTAACAATTTGATGGGATACTAAGATTGTGTGTTCATTCTGTTTTTAACTAGTTTTTATCATCTTATTATCTTTAAAGAATCTGAAAATTGAAACCTTGAACAATAGTTTACTTCTAATGCAGTGTGTTTGATTCTCAGGTTTTTACAGCTGCTGCAGCAGATGAGCAGAAGAATATTGTATTGTTAGCATTTGAGACAATGGAGAAAATAGTGCGAGAATTTTTCCCTTATATCACTGAGACAGAAACAACGACTTTCACCGATTGTGTACGATGCCTTTTGACATTTACAAATAGCCGATTCAATAGTGATGTTAGCCTCAATGCAATTGCTTTTCTTCGTTTCTGTGCCGTCAGACTTGCTGATGGAGGACTTGTTTGCAATAAGACGGGGAGTGTTGATGGCACGGTAGTTGTAGTTGCAAATTGTGTTTCAGATGTGCAAGGTTTAACTGATAAAGATGATCATGCATCTTTTTGGAATCCTTTGCTATCAGGTAATATGTCTTTAGATGCTAAGATATTTAGTATAATGGTTAGACTGCCATGCCTAATGGACAGTAAAGAAAATATCTTAGGTTTCAGTCAGTGTAAAAAATACAAACATGATTGTCATTTCAGCATGATATGCGACTCAATGTGATAAACCATGTTTATGAATTAGGATAAGAGAGGGTTTTTCCCTCCCTAAATCTTGTCTATCTTATCCAGTTTGAGGTTAATACTTTATTCACAGGGCTGTCAAAACTAACATCGGATCCAAGATCAGCTATCAGAAAGAGTTCATTGGAGGTGCTTTTTAACATTCTGAAGGATCATGGTCATTTATTCTCACGCACATTTTGGAATAGCATTTTCTACTCTGTTATTTTCCCTGTATATAATTCAGCATCAGGAAAGAGAGATGTAAGTCTACAAGAGAGTAGTTGTTCAGATTCTTCAGCGTCTATACATCCTGAAGGAAGCACATGGGATTCTGAGACTTCTTCAGTAGCTGCAGAATGTTTAATAGATTTATTTGTCACCTTTTTCGATATTGTGAGGTCTCAGCTACCAGGTGTGGTTTCAGTACTTACTGGGTTCATTAGAAGTCCTGTTCAGGGTCCAGCTAGTACTGGAGTTGCTGGACTAATGCGCCTCACTAGTGACCTGGGTAGCAGATTTTCGGAAGAAGAGTGGAAAGAGATATTTTTATGTTTGAAAGATGCAGCTATATCAGCAGTGCCTGGATTCATGAAGGTCTTGAGAACCATGGATAATATTGGGGTGCCCAATATTTCACGAACCTATGCTGACATGGAGTGGTCTTCTGATCATGAACTGACAAATGATGAGTTTGGTGATGACAATCTGCAAACAGCCACCTATGTCGTGTCAAGAATGAAGAATCATATTGCTATGCAGCTACTTATTTTACAGGTTTATTTCTTTCCTTTCTTGTACTTAACCTAAAAGTGTCAAAGCATTTAAAGCATAACCATGGGACATCTAAACTGTAAGCACCAAATTTCCTCCAAGATTATATTCATTTACATCCAGAGATTAGGTCCTCTTCCTTTTATGTTTTCTCCCATATTTTTCATGTTCCTTTTCTCTTTTTTCTTAGGCTTTGTCATGAAAGCTGCTTATCACGTGAACTAGGTTGAATTTTATCTATCCCACTGATTCGTTCTTTCACTTTCTGTTCTTCAGCAAGTCTCTGTGATTATGTGCTAACCAATATTTTATGCTAAGTAGTGTGATTATGTGCTAACTAGTATTCAATTTTTCCCCGTAAAATTGAATTTACGACCCTTACAATACAGTGTTCAGTGATTTGTATATGTCCCTTAATTGAAGAGAAGAAAAAAAAAAGAGGGGGGGGGGGGGGTGTTGATTCTTAATTCTCTTACCTCCTTTCAAGTCTTTATTAAGTGGGTAATCACCCAATCTTATCCCAAATCACATTGTCTTTTAGCCTCTTATGAAGTTTTGTTTTAAATATGGGATTGGTTAGTGTGCCTCAGTGAAGTTTTCTTTGTTTTTAATTATTTTTATCTTCTTTGGCTCGAGACACCCTCATGAAGGAAGAGAGACAAGAACCTTCACTCCTTTAGTCCATTGTCCATCTCCATCCGTCAACTTAGATGTAAGAAGTTGGACTGATGATTCTTTTGATGTTTTTCTCGTGCAATTTGGTGACAAATTAATCAATAAAATATCTTTTGTTAACACTAAAGCAGTCCACTAAAGTAGTGACAAAGTAATCACTTAGGTACCAAACTAGTAAAACATCTTTTTAGTTTTTAAGGACTAATTTGTTAATAGATTAATTTTAAGGGTCAAAATGGTAGTTAAGTCTTCTGACACTTGAATTTCTGGCAAAAATGTTTAGGTTTCACCTCTAAACTGAGTGTCTTTTCATGCTCTGATCACAGGTTGCAACTGATCTCTATAAGATGCACCACCAGTCCTTATCAGCAGCCAGCATTGAAGTCCTCATTGCATTGTATTCTTCTGTCGCTTTGCATGCACGCCAGTTGAACAGTGAGTCGATCCTGCTGAAGAAGTTGCAAAAAGCTTGCTCCATCCTGGAACTCTCTGGACCCCCCATGGTTCATTTTGAAAATGAGTCCTTCCTGAATCACCTAACCTTTCTTCAAAACGTACTAGTTGATGATTATTTTACGCATGCTGAGATAGACATAGAAACGGAGCTTGTTGCAGTGTGTGAGAATGTATTGGGCATATACCTAAAGTGTGCTGAGTCAGTTACCCATCCAGGGACAGTGCCAGTGCCACATCGAAAACTTCCTCTGAGCTCAGCAAAGAAGGAGGAAATAGCTGCTAGGACATCCCTAGTCGTCTCCGCATTGCAAGGGTTGGAGGGTCTGAAAAAGGATTCATTCAGGAGATATATTCCCCGGTTCTTTCACTTATTGGTAGATCTTGTGAGGAGTGAGCACTCCTCTGGAGAAGTTCAGTTTGCCCTCAGTAATATATTCCGTTCGTCTGTGGGTCCATTTATAATGGAATGAGTTTATAGTATGTAGTCTTGCAATATATTGTATTAGAGACACCACTTCATATCAGTCAGCATTTTCCCATAGCTGAAGCACGAGCTATTGCATAGCCATATATATTTTAATTTACTTGGCGTGCTGTCATACTCCTTTTTTGTGATTGTATGTGCCATAATGTAAATGATAAATTTATTTTGCAGTTTTCGAATCCCCAATGCCGAACTTCCTATTGCGATGAAGAACTTGATGATGCACTCGTCTATGCGGAGTTTTGTATCATTATGCGTTAACGTGAGTTAGTAGAGTAGATAACTACACAATAATTATACGTATAGAAATAAACAGATCATAATACATAATCATAATGTCACTAAGGCTTCATATAAATATATAGAGTAGTATCAGTCATACAAATCATACAATCTCAGTAAATATTTATTATAGTATATAATATAATAAAAATAAAAATATTTATTTTTATCAAAAGTAAAATTAAAAAATTTTTATTATAAAAAAATATTAGAATTTTATATATTTATTTAATAATAATCAAATAAATTTTTATTATAAAAAAATATTAGAATTTTATATATTTATTTAATAATAATCAAATTATAATTTATTAATTATAATTTATTGAAATTTAATTATTTTTGAAATAATAATACAGTTATGCTACACATCCATATAATTTTGTATCCATCCCAACACAAAATAAAAAAACTAATACCATTAAATGACCGTGTATTACACGCGTCCAATCCCCCGAAACGTTAATATTCATTCGCACTTCATTATGAAAAAACGTTCCTTTTTCAACTTTGAAACCGCTATTGGAAAACTTCGAATCACTCTCAAAATCTCTCAAACTTCACTCGTATTTTATGTGAAAACCACTACTGGAGAAGAAAACAAAAACAGAGACTGCGAAAGGTATGATAAAAACTACTGTTCATTTAACATCTCGTAATCTCGCGTTTCTCCTAGTTGCATTTTAGGTTTACTGGATTGAGTTCCTTCGTTTAGTAGATCGACTTATTCTGAATCAATTTTTTTTTGCGTAACTAGGGCATAGGAATGAAAATTTCTTCTTATTTTCATTTAGTTCAATGGAGTTGGTAATTTTGATTCACTTGATTGTTAGTCTGTTCAATTGAGTCCTTTTACATGCAGAAATGTTTTTTTTTTTTGCTGATTGAATGTTTATCACGTTTTATTCACAACATGAATGGTGTTCTGTTCAATGGGCTTGGTGATTTTCGTTCACTTGATTGTTAGTGTCTTCAGTTATGTCCTTTTGCATGCAGAAATATTTTTCTTGATGATTGAATGTGTATCACGTTTTATTCAGCACATTAATTGCGTTTGGTTCAGTGGAGTTGGTCATTTTCGTTCACTTGAATGTTAGTGTGTTTAGTTGAGTTTTTTTCTTGATGATTAAATGTTTATCACATTTTATTCAGAACATGAATGGTGTTCAGTTCAGTGCAGTTGGCCTTTTTCATTCACTTGATTGTTAGTGTGTTCAGTTGAGTCATTTTATTACTGATTGAATGTTTATCACATTTTATTCAAAACATGAATTGTATTCAGTTTAGTGGAGTTGCTAAAATTGATTCACTTGATTGTTAGTGTGTTCTATTAGGTTCTTTTGCATGCAGAAATATTTTTCTAGCTGTTTCATTATTTATCACATTTTATCAGTACATCAAGTTCGGTTCAATGGGCTTGGACATTTTTATTCACTTGATTAATATATGCATGCTTGTGCTTGTCGGTATATTGAGTGAAGTAGTGACCAAATTTTTTTGTCCTTACAGCAAAAATGAAGAAGACAATGGTAACAAAGAAGGAGAAGCCGCACTATAACGTAAGCATATGTACACATTAAATATATTTATCGCTTTTCATTCGAATAAACTCTATTTTGTATTTTATATATATATATATATATATATATATATATATATATATATATATATATATATATATATATCTTGACATACTGTTTCGAAACCTTGCAAAAAACTCACAATCTCAGATGTCAGACTAAGGCAATAGCGACAATGTTCAAGAATTTGAATCAGGAAAAGAAAGATATAGTTGAAGAAATGGGATTCATTGCGCTGGCACATGTCCCGGAAATGAATGTCTCTCACGCCCTCTTGAGAGAGTTGATAGCTTGCTATGATGACTATTATGGATGCCTGAACACTTTTCATGGGAAAATATACATAACACCTGACAAGGTAGCAGCTGCGCTGGGCGGTAATACACTTTATATCTAGTGCTTATTTCGGTTCATTCCTTGCTATATATGTTTTCCTGAAAAAGTTAACTACGGCAGACTGAATGAGGCAGACAAGCATATTATTGATGGCTTCAAATGTGTTATGTTGGCTTCTCTGATAAAATATGTCCTCGAAATGAGTGTTGATGGGTGATAAACCACTATTTTATGATTTATCTTGTACTAAATTGAGTGATTTTTATCAATTCTTCGCACACTTATTCATACAAACTGCATGGTTTTACAAATCCTTCCTAATTTTGTTCCATGATTGAAAACTTGCTTCCTAAGACTTTAAATTGTCTATTTTTAATTTTCCTTTATACCATTCGATGCCGTGATCTGTGTGTTAAGTGTTTTCAGGCTATATAGGGCAGGAATAGCTTAGAGGATGGAGAGGAAGCTTGCAAGAGTGGAAGGAACACAAGAAACTAAGGAGCTGAGCAGCGAGGATCGATGCGCACGCATGGCTGACGCGTGCGCGTGCATTGGCGCATCGTACAGCGACACGTACGCGTGACTAACGCGTACGTGTGACGTGTGTCATGTGCTGCAATTACAGAAGACGCTAGGGGCGATTTTTGGGCTTTTTTGGACCCAGTTTTCGGCCAAAAAATACAGACTAGAGCCAGGGAGCAAGTAGAGACTCAAGATATTCACTTTCACTTAGTTTTAGTTTTTTGTTTTGAATCTGAGAGAGAAAACACTACTTCTCCTAGGGTTCTTAGATTTTAGTTTTATACTTTTGTATTGGATATTGAGAGAGCTACTTCTACCTTTGATTGAAGTCTTCATCGTTATAGTTTGCTTTTCTATTACTCTACTCTTTTGTTTTCCATTTAATTTGCTTGTGGTCATATATGGATATTGTTAATTTTGGAATTTATTAATGCAATGAACAATTTTTACATTTAGTTTCATTTCTTGTTTGATTTTCTTCAATTAATTATCAGCTTCAAAATTTTCTTTTATTAATTTATTTTAATTACCATGTCTCTTATTTATTCTTATTCCATGTTGTTGAAAAATGGCATTCATGTTATGATTTAAAACTCTCAATTTGGTTTGGGAGTTGATTAATTGGAACCCCTTGAGTTGGAAAACTCAAGTATTAATTTGTAATTGGAGATTGCTGGGTAACTCACTTTTCACTAACTCTAATCCCTTCCCTAGGAAGGGATTAGAACTTGTGAATCAGTTAGTGTTACCCACTTGACCTTCCTTCACAACTGCAAGAGGATAACTGAGTGAAAGCAACAACCTTTTACTATTATACTTGGGAAAGTCAACAAGGATAGAAACTCCAATTAATCTTCTCTCAGCCAAGGCTTTTTAATTCAAATACATAACACATCTTGCTATCATTCATTGCTTTGATTTTTAGTTATTTATTTTTCCGTTCTCAAACTTCAAAAGTTTCTCAGAAAATTCCTGACCAATAATTTACACTGTTGTGTCAACTCTTTAGGAAACGACTTGAAAATT
The DNA here is from genome assembly GCF_003086295.3 of Arachis hypogaea. NCBI lineage: Eukaryota > Viridiplantae > Streptophyta > Magnoliopsida > Fabales > Fabaceae > Arachis > Arachis hypogaea. The sequence continues at coordinate 143,093,885 of NC_092038.1, forward strand.
CTACTCCCAGTTAATTGTTCTTAATTGTGATATCTTTTAAATTGATAGTGGAAATTTCGTCGGTTAAGACCGTACTCACAACGCTACTTTTATTAAAATTTCTTAACCGGCAATGGGGAGGAGAATCGGCAGAAATTTCTGAGGACTTTTGTTGTCTTCGTTCAGGAGTGCTTCCTGCTGCCGACAACGGTAAGCATGGCCTCCCCAATCGTGCCCTTCGTGTGGACAACATCCGATAGTGGGATTGGGCTAATCATGTCCTGAGCTTCTTGAGAAAGGGGATTGAAAACAGGAAAAAGGGGAAGAAACAGTCCATTGACGGCTGTGTATTTGTTTTGATGCTGATTTATTTTCATGAAGCTAAGTTCCCTCGCTTGGATGCAGTTGATACTCCAGGGTCACCGTGGGTGGCCCACTGGATACGGAAGATGATGCTCGACTGGATTTCTTAGGAAGAAACCGATACAATGGTAAATTAAGCAAAATTTTCTCCTAAAATTTTCGTTCAAATGCTTCTAAAATACTCTGCTAACTGAATCAGCTTGTATTTCATGGATTTCTGTGCAGAGCACAATCAAGGGAGAAAAAGAAAAAAAAAAAGGAAAGAAGGTGGAGAAGAAACAAGTTTTTCTGAAGGGGAAAGAAAAGAAAAAGCGGAAGAAAGAAGAAAAGAAAATTGTTTTTCTGGGTTCTTCTTCGGAAGAAGACAATTTTTCCGATTCTGAATCCGAATCAGAATCCGAGAAAACACTGCCAGCCAAGAGAACAAGACAACAGAGGCTGGTTAAAAAATAAAACATTGTTCCAACGGATTCGGAATCAACAAGTGAAACTGAAAGCAGTTCCACGGATTCAGAAAGCAGAAGTGAATCCGAAAACCAGTAAGCTTGATGTTCATATTGGTTTCGTTTTGCTTGTATTTGGTTAAAATTATTCTTATGTATTGCAGAAAAGAAGAAGAAATTGAAAAAAAAAGCAACAAAGAAAAGAAAACAATCATAGAAAGTGGTTAAAAAAGAAAGCAAAAAAGGAAGCCTGTGCCGACAGATTCAGAGAGCACAAGCAAATCTGAAAGCCAGTAAGTATTGGATGATGTTCATTTATGTGATTGTATGATGTTTGTCTGGTTTAGTTTTGCTTTTCTTTGCTGAAAATTGTTTATGTATGCTTGTTAAGTAAATTACAAATGTGATATTGTTCAGTGGAGTTGGTCAAGTTGATTCATTTGATTGTCAAGTGTTCAGTTGAGTCCTTTTACATACAGAAATATTTTTCTTGATGATTGAATGTGTATCACGTTTTATTCAGCATGTGAATTGCGTTCGGTTCAGTGGAGTTGGTTATTTTCGTTCACTTGATTGTTAGTGTCTTCAGTTATGTCCTTTTGCATGCAAAAATATTTTTCTTGATGATTCAATGTGTATCACATTTTATTCAGCACATTAATTGCATTCGGTTCAGTGGAGTTGGTCATTTTTGTTCACTTGATTGTAGTGTCTTCAGTTGGGTCCTTTGGCATGAAGAAATATTTTTCTTGCTGATATTGTTTGCCGGTATAAATTTGATGTGTTTATATGTGTTGCAGAGAAAAAAAATCGAAAAAACTCCAACAGTGAAGAGAAAACAACTGGAGAGGGGTGCAAAAAAACAAACCAAATCAAGGAAGCTTGTTATGACAGATTCAGAGAGCAAAACTGAATCTGAAAGCGAGTAAGTTTCTGAAATCATATCTTGGGTTATTTGATACATTTATTTTAACTTCATTGATACTTATTTTATGTATTTTCAGAAGTGAACGAGTAAGGGTCAGTGCTGCCGAAAGAAGAAGAGAGGCGTTGTAGCTGTTAAGAGAAAAGATAGCAAAGAGAAGAAATGATGGAGTTCAGAAAACAAACGTTGCTCCAGATCACTTTGACTCGACAGAGATGTGAAATGATTTATCTGAGACGTAAGATTCGGTTTCTTATATCGAGTTCTTTTTCGTTGTTTGCTAACTTTTCCTAAAACCTCTTCTAATTCCTCTGGATTCACTAAGTAATATGTATTTATTTTGCTTCGATTGCCGACTGTAAATTTGGGCAGCGAACCTCTCTTACAGACTCAGACTAGCTGCACACCGTCTATAAATGCCCCAACCAATACTAGGTAAATTCGTTCATTGCAAGCTTTATTTTCAGTTTAGTGGATTGTAAAAATTAATTTGATGTGTTTCTAGACCTCTGCTTTTAATCTTGGTTGCTAATTTTAATTTGGTATCCTTTTTATTGGGAAAAATACCCCAGAAACTCTGGTAAAAGTTTTTAGAAGAAAGAAAATCCATCAAAAACAGAGTTTAAAAACTCCACCTGTGTAAGTTGAAAATATTTATATTGATCTTTTAGATTTAGGTAATAATTTTTGTTTAATTAATCACACGGAATTCGTGTTTAAATGTCAGTAGCACTACACCTGATCCTGACCTACAAATCATTGAGGTTTGAGAAGAAACTTGTTCTCAACCTTTGGAAATGTGAGTTTTTCAATGTGAAAATTTTGGTTTCTCAGTATCTATTCTAATCGTTCAACATTGACTTCTTGCTTGTTTACATTCCTTAGATTTCCTATTGCGGTGTCTCTTCTGAGTTCTCTTAAGGAAGAGTTAATAAAAGATGACTTTACCTTTGTCCCTTCGAAAAGTCAAACATAAGAAACTTCTGTTAATGAGTAAGTTGCACATAAAATTCTTTTTATTAATTTTAATGGCATAGAATAATAATTTAGGGTCATTGTTAAACTGTTTTCTGTTTAATGCAGCAACCCTCCAGAATCGATACAGCAGCCCTGCAAAGAAGCACCAGCACGACAATCGGAACAAGAAGCATCTGTCGATGTATAAGTTTTACTGCTTGTTTAAAACTGGTAAATTTTGGTTCATTACATGCTTTACTTGTGGATCATTTGAATCCACAAATCAATTCAACATGTTCTTATATTGGACTCTCTTTTGTTTGTTATAGCTGCCCTCCGAAACTCGAAAAGCAGGCTGCGAGGAATCTTCCCCGATGAAGACAGAGCCAAAACTTCCGTTGAATGTGTAAGTTTTAATTAATATCATTTTTTATAATCTTTCGTGTTATATGATATTGCTTTTCCATTGTTCCTTTAAGTTGTAATTAGAATTCTTTTTATTAGTTTTAATGGTACATGATAATAATTATGGATCGTTATTGAACTCTTTTCTGTTTAATGCAGCAGCCCTCCCGAAGGAAAACAGCAAGCGTGCCAAGAAGCTTCGGCGGCACGGCAATTGGAAGAAGAAGCACAGCCTGATTTGTAAGTTTTTTTATTGTTCAAATCTGGATAATTTTGGTTCATTACATGGTTTAATTGTGGTTCAATTGAATCCAGAAATCAATTGCTCTCTTCTGCTTGTTACAACTGCCCTCTAAAATCGGAAAAACAGGTCGCCGAGGGATCTTGCCCAAGGAAGATTGAGCCAGAACCTCCGTTGAATGTGTAAGTTTTAATTAATATCATTTATTTGTTAGCTTTCGTGTTATATGATATTACTTTTTCATTATTGCCTAATCCTCCGTCGTCTTACAGTGCTGCTCATCCTTATTTGTGGAAACATGATGCACCTTCATTCTACCTTGGCATAAGTCCCCGACATCTCAACCAACTCCCCCGACCTCTCAGCCGACGGTGTCACAACTTGAAATCCTGGCAGAGGTGGTGGTAGATGCTAGGGTAACGGCGGCAATGAAATTTGCTGAAGCAACAAGTGCCGAGCCGAGTTTCACAGCCGCTGAAGTGTACAAAACTCCGGAGAAAGAGAAAGAAATCACGGAGGAGCCGAAGAAAAAGTGTTATCATTGGATGACACATGTGAAATAAACCAAAGATAGTACCAATGAATATGACCCCATACTCATCTTGAAGCATCAAGCGAATTTTGAGGGGGTTAGACATCATTTCATGTCTCTAATGCCCAAACATCATGTAAAAATCACGGTAAATTCTTTGCCTATTGCGTTAACATTAATGATTTTTCTAAAGACTCTTATACCGCATATCTCGTAAACTTTCTTCCTGTAGGCGGTTAATGCACATTGCATGATTTTCAACGACATAAAATGTCCTTGGTTTCAGAAAGATATATACTGTGTGCCAATGAATATTGTGGTAAGCCAAATTTTTTTATTCCCTGCTGATTGAATGTTTATCACGTTTTATCCAAAACATGAATGGAGTTCTGTTCAGTGGAGTTGGTCAAGTTGATTCATTTGATTGTCAAGTGTTCAGTTGAGTCCTTTTGCATGTAGAAATATTTTTCTTGATGATTGAATGTGTATCACGTTCTATTCAGCACATGAATGGTGTTTGGTTCATTGGAATTGGTCATTTTGATTCACTTGATTGTTAGTGTCTTGAGTTGGGTCCTTTAGCATGCAAACAAGTTTTTTTTTATCGTTAAATTTTTATCACGTATTATTCAAAATATGAATGGTGTTTTACTGGTTCTGATAAATAATTTGGTTTATTTGTGATTTAACTGAGATTCATTTTGCAGATGTTTATGTTGGGAACCCATGGCGAGAAATACATTGATCCAAAGACCAACAAGGCCTACCGGATGGATGTCGATCTATATGCACACTACCGCCAATTTCTTGACAAAAGAAAACTCGCATCGCATCCATTTGTAAGTTGTGATTTTTAAAACTTCTTTGATAATTCTCTCGTTTGCTATCGTTTGGACTGAGATATTCTATTGTTTTTCCAAACTTTAGCTGTTTGTGCCGATTTGCAATGGACAGCACTGGTGGTTGTGGATTGTCGATGTCCGGAAAAAGGCATTCTATGTGCTTGACCCTGTGAACAAGAACAAAGATGAAATACCTGATTTGAGAATTAAATTGAACAAATTTGTTGTAAATTATTAAATATTTCCCTTGCTTATTGAATGTTTATCATGCTTTATTCAAATCATGATTGGTGTTCGGTTCAGCGGAGTTGCTGATTTTGATTCACCTGATTGCCATGTGTTCACTTGGGTTCTTTTGCATGCACAAAATGTTTTTCTTGCTGATTGAATGTTTATCACGTTTTATTCAGAACTTGAACAAGGTTCAGTTCATTATAGCTGCTAATTTTCATTCACTTTTTGTATCCCTTTCAGGGATTGATAATCTCCCAGATGAGGGTTTACGTTGGGGCGGAACCCTTAATGGAGGATGAAGAGGGAGAAGAACCAGAGTATATCAGATTGAATGGTCAATGTACAAGGTAAAAATCTTTCTCTTCTATAGTGCTATTTTTAGTGTGTTTTATTTTGTATACTATTAATCGTATTTTACTTAATTCTTGCCTAGCTATGGTTATGCAATATACGTCATGAAATAGCTTGAAACAATTGATCTTCGAAAGATCAAAAGAGGGAAGATGTATCAATATAAAGCTTGGACACAAGTAAGTAGTTTCTAAATTAATGAAATTCTTTGATTTCTTATTTCAGTTGGGTTCATTTCTTATGTAACTAATTCCTTCAATTGAATTGTAGTAAGAGATTGATGCCTTCAGGCTTGAATATGGTCCAAATATTCTGTTGCACAAACTGAACAAAATCAGAGACCAAGTGATAAGGGGATCTGAAGCAATAAGACTCCCGAAGCCATCTGCTGCTCTCTCCAACCCTTAATGTAAATTCACGTCTGGGGATATATATAGTAAATAGGATATACTTTGTTTCACTGGTTGTAATTAACATTATTTTATTTAATTTATTTAAAAAAGCAAACACTGCTTCTTTCAATCTATATATGTGAATATTAATGTAAATGTTAATGTATATATCTAATGTTAATGTTAATGTATATATCTAATGTATATATCTGATTCAAGATGGATTAGTTCTTATCGTATCGGTCTGAGATGTTAATGTATATTTCTGTTAGAATTGTCTGGCTGCTATTTTGTTCCAAGTTTACAGTGAATGGAATCAGGGTATTTATCAAATATTAAGACCCCCCCCCCCAAAACACAAATAAATCGAAAAAATTCATATATCAATATAGCAGAGAGAAAATTTGAAAAAAATGTATATATCAGTATTTAGTTTCAGAAACACCTGAACTCTTTGACATAACAGAATAAATTAACTATTAAATAAACAAAAAAGTAACTATTCAATAAAGAATTTCAAAAGCTAATATCAAACACATAAAAGTGACTATTTAATAAAGACTAACACTAGTAAAAAATTAACCCTCCTATAAATTTAGTGAACCGAAATTTGCTCATACATGAATGAAAATTTATGTTAATAAAAACTAAAACTCCTGTAACCCTCTTCGGGATAATTCATATCCGGTGCATTGTAAAGGCTGGAGCTTGACTGAATTGTTGATCCGCCGTCTAAAAGGTTCAGCTGCAAGAGAGAAAATATATATTGTATATTAGCAAAATGCACAAATGAATTTTTTCCTAATCGAAAGAAAATCAGTTTTACCTCACTTGGAGATGACTTTTCTTTTTCTTCGTGGCGTTTGAGATCTTTTTTTCCAGGTTTGATCCCAGTTTGTTCTTGGGCCGGCCTCTTGTTTTGACACGTAGCGGGCTTTGAAGGTCGTTCACATCGCTCAACATTGCTTCTTCATGGGAAAATGAACTTTTTCCTTTGCTTCTCTCTTGATATTTTTGCATCTCAGTCACGACATTGTCAAAGTGTCAATGCATAATTTCTGTCAGCTCCTTGGACTCTGATGCAAATTCGCAGATATTGTGCAAGCGAAACACCAAATTGTCGAATCTCTTACTTCTCGGCTCCAGTAGAGGCTCGTCTTAGCTGCTCTTGATGTGTGTATGCCTCCTCTTTATGTTCTTGCTCCAGCGTTCCAGTATGTATTTCGGTGCCACGTTATCTACTCGCTCGAAGCTTAGTATACTCAGGGAATGGCGGCACAGTATGCCTTTGACTTGAATAGCAGGCACTGGCACTTTACCTCTCGTGATACTACATCGTAGGTGATGAAAAACTTGTTGAATGTAGAGTTAGAAACCTGCTCTACAACTTCGTATGTTGTGAAACCTAGGGTGGAATTCACTGATCTTGTGATGCAGTTCACCTTTCCTCTGAATTATCCTTGAACTTTCCTGAACTTCTCGTTGGTATACACGTGTTGAAACTGGGCCTCTATTGTTGATTTTGTTGCACACGGTATCACGGTGTGAAAATTTGTAGCGTTGAATTCTCTCTCTCTTTGCTCTCTGCTTGCTAGGCAATTATCGTATTGCTTCACGAATTGACTCAGGGAGCTGTTGCGTGTGATGAACTTGTTGAAAAATGCATGCATGCTCTCGCTCCTTTGTGTACTTCTCATCCCGACCCAGAAGTGGTGATCCAGGTAAACTAGAATCCATATATGGTGATCTTCGTATAGCTCTGCAGAATGAACCAAAAACATGAGCCGGCATGAACTGAAATATGTGCACGTTTTAACTGAAAAAGTAACGGCATGAAAATAATTCGAATTAAAATCTCGGTTACCTGAGAGTCACTTGTTGCCTCCGAGGCCGTACTTTGTGAGAAAATCGTTCCAGTTTCAGTCGAATGCGTCTTTTGTGAACGAGTTCCAAATGATGTGGCTCATCTCTTGTTTGATTTTTTCGTGTCGCTTGTAGCCATTTAGTTTGCTTGGAATTTTCTTCAGAATGTGCCAGATGCACCACTGGTGAATTGTTGTTGGCATGCACATCTCGATGGCCCTTTGCATTGATGTGCATTGATCAGTGAGAATGTCTTTTGGTGCCTCCCCTCCCATGCAACGGAGCCAACACTCGAATAGCCATTTGAATGATTGGATGTCCTCGTTTTTCATAAGGGCGCATCCGATAAGTGTCGATTGACCATGGTGATTCACGCCCACAAAGGAACCAAAAACTAGATTGTACCTGCATAAATGGACACTCTCACAAAGTGATGAACTGAAATGTGTGGATTTGGTGAATGTAAAGACTCGATTTGGGTGAACCGAATACCTGTTTGAGTTGTAGGTGGTGTCGAATGAAACCACGTCTCCGAAATACTCGCATGCAACCCTACTTCTTGCGTCGGCCCAGAATGCATTTTTGATGGAGTGATCGCCTTCGAGGTTGAGCTCGAAAAAGAAATTTTGGTACTTCCCGAATTCTTTGGCATCGTCTTGTTCGGAAACATTCTGTACTTCCCTTGTGATGTAATTCCTCGCGTCTTTTTCTAAAACTTAGTTCTCGGTGACTGCCGGCTGCTGCTATGAATGATTGGTAAGTTTTGCTCGGTCTGATTCTGGCTTCCTCATTGGTTTCGATGGTGCGACGCACGAACATGCTTAGCTCTCTGTGTTGTTTAAGCATCTCTGTCCGGTCTGAACAGTAGGGGCGTGAGTGATTCAGAACGACTTTGGAAATTGTCCAGAGACCGACGTCCTTCAATATGTGTACATAGATCGCTAGACAATTTATGCCGGCTGAGGAATTTGTCTTCAGAGTAGGAGATATCTTGGATTTCCACCCCCTCTCTGCTGCATACGATTAGTTGATTCTTAATCTCGTCTCCCTTCCGAGTCGTGTTCCTTGTTTTGGTAGAAAAACAGGCAAGTTTAGAATAATTTTTGTAGAACTTTCTGGCATCTTCTAGTGTCTTGAAAATCATCCCGACCTTTGGGACAAATTGTTTATCCATAACACACCTGGTCTGCAGAATGAATCGAACATGTTATTATGGTGAAGTAATGGTATAGAACTAAATGAATGGAACATTATCCATTATATAAATTCAAATTCAAACAGCTTTCTACATAATGAACCGAACACATTATTATGGTGAAACAATTGTATAGTACTGAATGAATGCAACATTATACATTATATAAAATTAAATTCAAACAGTTTTTTACAGAATGAACCAAATATGTTATTATGGTGAAACAATTATATAGTACTGAATGAATGCAACATTATCCATTATATAAAATCAAATTCAAAACACACGTGTCTACCATTTAGAGATTATCAATTCGATTCAATTCAATTCAATTCAGAACGCTTGCATCCATTAAATTCAATTCAATTTAAATTAGCTATTGCATTCCATTCAATTCGATTCAAAATTGAATAATCCAAACCTCGTCCGCTTGATTCCTTTCAGAAGAATAATTCAAATAGCTCTCATTCAACTGATTTGAAGTTGAATCATTCATTGTTTCGATTGAGAAGTGCAGATCAAAGAAGAAAACGAAGAAGATGAGCGCGACCAGAGAAGAACGACAAAGCTTATTACATTCAATGCAATGCAGATCAATAAAGAAGAATGCGAGCAGAGAAGAACTAGGAGAGCAGAAGGTTTAGGTTGTAGCAGAAAATTTACGTTAAACAAAAGGTTCAGGTTGCAACAGAGAAAGTTTACGCTATAAGTTATATATAGCATGTATATCACAAACGAATAAGGGAGTGGAAGAGACGTGTCTGACAAAAAAATACTTAGATAATTTGAATACATTTTTTATATGAATGTGAAAGATTATTGTTAACTAATAAACCAAACCTGACCAGACCGATTCAGTGCAGACAACTTGTACAAAAAGATTTTAGTACACACAGACGCCACTCTCATAACCATTTTGGGGTTTAACTACTAATCACTAGTAAAATTATAATAATCAGTTGTTTTCTTGAACAAAAGTTCGGTGCTAAGTACAGAAGGAGCGTCTTGTATGGTTGTTGGGATTCAATCCAAGATTTACACGATTTGAATCGCCTGATTTCTGGAAAGCATATTCTAGTCGCACACCCCCTCTAGTATCCGATGGTGCTCTTGAATAAACCTGACACGATGCAATTACTGTCGGTCGACGGTCAGGTTTTCCCCACAGTATTTCTTTTCTTTTAGAAATTGTTTAGTTCCTCTCGTCTCCTTGTATTTTCTATATGATGTCGTATGATATGAATTCGTCCATATACGTTTATTGCCTATTCTGATATTGCAAGTAGTATTTGCGATGGATAACGAGGTGTTAGAATTTGATATTGGGCTGGAAGGAGGGGAGGGAGAATGCGAGGATGATGAGGGCGACATTGAGCACCCTATGGCTATGGCCATGGCTATCGAAGAGGATGAACTGGCTGATGCTGACAGAGGCAGAGGCACTGCCACTAGTGGTAGCGGTGGAGAAATTTACGTTCCTGAGGGTTTTGGTGCGGGTGACCTCTTAGATCTTGAACCTTACGAGGGCATGGAATTTGAGTCTGAGGAGGCTGCCAAGGCCTTCTACAATTCTTATGCCCGTCGTGTCGGGTTCAGTACTCGGGTTAGCTCATCCCGGCGTTCCAGGCGCGATGGAGCCATCATACAGAGGCAATTTGTTTGTGCAAAGGAGGGTTTCCGCAACTTGAATGAGAAACGCACCAAGGATAGGGAGATCAAGCGTCCTCGAACCATTACCAGAGTCGGATGCAAAGCGGCTTTGTCGGTCAAAATGCACGACTCTGGCAAGTGGATCGTCTCTGGGTTTGTTAGGGAACACAACCACGAGCTTGTTCCACCGGATCAGGTGCACTGCCTTCGCTCTCACAGACAAATATCTGGAGCTGCCAAGACGCTAATTGATACTTTACAGGCTGCTGGAATGGGTCCTCGGAGAATTATGTCAGCACTGATCAAGGAGTGTGGTGGGATTAGCAAAGTTGGTTTTACAGAGGTTGACTGTAGGAATTACATGAGGAATAATAGGCAGAGAAGTCTAGAAGGCGACATTCAGCTTGTTCTGGATTATTTGAGACAAATGCATGCCGAAAACCCTTGTTTCTTCTATGCTGTGCAAAGTGATGAGGACCAGTCCATGAGCAATGTTTTCTGGGCCGATCCCAAGGCAAGGTTGAATTACACTTTTTTTGGTGATACCGTAACCTTTGACACTACTTACCGATCCAATAGGTATCGACTACCGTTTGCTCCCTTTACTGGTGTAAACCATCATGGACAACCTGTTCTCTTTGGTTGTGCTTTCCTAATAAATGAATCTGAAGCATCATTTGTATGGCTTTTCAAGACGTGGCTTATGGCTATGTCTGGACGCCCACCATTGTCAATAACAACCGATCATGATTCTGTAATTCGGTCAGCTGTACTACAAGTATTCCCTGAGACCCGCCACCGATTCTGCAAATGGCACATTTTTAAAAAATGCCAGGAGAAGTTATCTCACATTTTCCTCAAATATCCAAATTTCGAAGTCGAATTTCACAGATGTGTTAACTTGACGGAGTCAATTGAGGAATTTGAATCTTGCTGGTCAACACTCATCGATAGGTATGATCTGCGGGACCATGAATGGCTTCAAGCAATATATTCTGCTTGTAAGCAGTGGGTACCTGTATATTTGCGAGACACATTCTTTGCAGAAATGTCTATCACACAGCGAAGCGATGGCATGAACTCATACTTTGATGGGTATGTAAATGCTTCAACCAACTTAAATCAGTTCTTCAAGTTGTATGAGAAAGCACTGGATAGTCGCAATGAGAAAGAAGTCAGAGCAGATTATGACACAATGAATAGTTCACCAGTTTTGAAGACCCCATCTCCAATGGAGAAGCAAGCATCTGAGCTTTACACACGAAAGATTTTCATGAGGTTCCAAGAGGAGCTAGTTGGGACGCTAACATTCATGGCATCCAAAACCGAGGATGATGGGGAGGTCGTTACATATCATGTAGCTAAATTTGGAGAGGATCATAAGGCATACTATGTTAAATTCAATGTTTTAGAGATGAAAGCGAGTTGTAGTTGCCAAATGTTTGAATTTTCTGGCCTTGTTTGTAGACATGTTTTGGCAGTGTTTAGAGTAACCAATGTACTTACTCTACCCGCTCATTATATATTGAAACGTTGGACGAGAAATGCCAAAAGCAGTGTAACATTAGAAGAACATTCTTGTGATATATATTCTTACTATTTGGAATCTCATACAGTTAGATATAATACCCTCAGACACGTGGCCTTTAAGTTTGTTGATGAAGGAGCAAAGTCTCCTGAGACTTATGATGTTGCAATGGGTGCTTTACAAGAGGCCACAAAAAGAGTTGTTCAAGTAATGCAAAGTGAGGGACGAATTCTCATCAACAATGGCAAAGTTAGGAGTCACTTGCAAATTGATGAAAGTCATACTAATTCCAGAAGTGGACACGAGGAAGGAAACTTGGGCCAGCATATGTCCGAGGTCAGAGTTCCATTTCCCTTTTGTTCTTTTGCTGCTGTGTTTTACTCTTCCACTCACCCAGTTAACATGAATCTTCTAGCTTCTTGTAACAACTTAAGCTTCGTTTAATATAGTTTTTCTTCCATTTGGACTTTGTATAATATATTCTTGAGTCGATTTCAATAATATTCTGAAGATTAAACTGTTTAAACTCCTCCCTTAAGCAATACACATGTAATTTAATTTACAGAATTGATTAATTGAACAAAGTGAACCATGCACATCTTTATATTTTATCCCTTATCTGACTAAGCACTTTTATTTGGTTATTTCACCTTATAATATGAACATATCTAGTCATTAGTTTTCCATTTGCCTTGGGGATTGGTATTTTTCCTGTCTGATTACTGCAGCTAGTTGCCTGATGTGCACTCTTTTACTCCTAATTATTTGTTTAAGCGAATTTGTTTATTTGTGGCCTTTAAATACCCCCACCTTGTATTCATATTGTGTTGAATCTTGATTTATCTGTAATTTTTTTTTCTTCATTTTGGGAAAATAAAAGAAAACAAGCCTAGCAACTAGCATCGTAATATTTCTGGAGTTTGTTCTTGGTTGAGAATATATTTGAAGGCATATTTCTTGTCTTATTTTTGGGTTTTGAAGCAGTCAGTGTTGATTGCAGTGCCTTTTGGATGTTGTCTGCTGTGGATTCTTATTATTTGTTTGTTTACAGCATACAAATGCACCGGGATTGGATTTAGTGGTAGACGTTTTATTTTAGGTTTCATATGGGGGCAGGGAAAAAAAAAGAGATTATGTGCGTGCTCAACATACATCATTCTACATAACCAAGTTATGTGGACTAATATCTAATTTAGCTCGAAATACTGTAAATTGCCGTTTCTACCTTCTGCCAATTTTTGGGGCAGAAACATGAATTGATTTAGTTACCTGTTAAAGGTGTCGAATGGGGCATTGAGGTCCATCTTTTATTTCTTTGAAAATGTGCATGTCATTATACTTATTTTTTTTTAACTTCATTGCGTCATATCTTGCAGGATGACATGGACAAGAGCATTAGAGAACTTATGAATGAGCTTGAGTTTGCAAATCGAAAGTGTGAAATTTACCGGTCCAACCTGCTCTCAGTTTTGAAAGCTGTTGAGGATCATAAGTTAGAGTTGTCGATTAAGGTGGAAAACATCAAGATAAGCATTAAAGATGGCCTCTAAGGACTTCGGAGGAAAACATAGTAACAGATAGGAACAAATGAAAAAGCTACTTCTGGAATAAAAAGAACGGAAAGTCACTGTTGCTTGGGAAGTACAGCCGCACCTCTTTTAACAGGCATTTAGTTTTTGATAAATTTGTTAGTATTTGCCGACCCCGTTATAAAGAATAAGTAAGTATTGTCTACGGTGTTCATTATACCAAAGCTAAACATTCGTGGTTGAAGTTTATAAGTACGTTTAGATTTGTATATTATCTATAACAATATATATAAAGAGCATCACTGGGAACATTTCTTTTCGAGTAAACTAAGCTATATGCCCGTGCATTGCACCGAATACAATGTAGAGGGATGGTGTAAAATTAAGATATTATCACCATTAAATTTGTGAAAAAAATATAAAATTATTATTATTATTATTATTTAGAAATATAAGCCGTTAATAATACAAGGAGAAAGGAGTCCCATTTTTGTTTATAATACCGCTCATTTTGGTTGCGTTTGTTTACAGAGAGACAGGACACTGAGGTAGGGACACTAAGACACAAAATTATGTTTGATAGAGGAGACATAAACAGAAACAATGTATCCAGCGATACTGAATTAATATATTTTGTGTCCATCGGAGATACTAACAAGGGACACAATTTATTTTTTATTTTTTTTTTCATTATTCTTGTTAATTTTTCATAATTATATTTTTATTATTATATTATTCGTCTCAAATTTTTTGAATGAAAAAAAAAATTAGAATAAATTAGATTTTCATAATTTGTTCTAGTTTATTACCAAATAAGATACAAGAACACAAAATTTTATGTTTCTGTCTTTTATGTCTTGTTCTTAGTATCTTGTATTTGTCCTGATCTCAGAAACAAACGCAACCTTTAAGAACGATTTTTTTAACAAGTTCCATTTTTGTTATAATACCACCCACTTTACGAATATGTTTTAGTATATATTTACATGAATTTAAAAAGAAAAAATGTCACTTGCATTTAAATAATATCACCTATTTTTTTTCTGTATTCAATTATATTTTAGTTTTATATACTTGCGTTGAAACATCATTTTTTCTCTCATCGCATGATTATTTATTTGTGTGATAGTCAATTATTATTTTATATATGTTCTGTTCATACCGTAACCCAAAACATAAAGCCAGGCCCAATACAGATAAAGGACCCAACCTTAGAAGGTGGTCTCTAACCCCTACCCGGCCTCTTTGAGAGATTGGACACCGACAGAAGGGTTCAGCTCTACTTGTCCAAGCAAGTAACTGCCTCCGGATATCCCTCCGCTACATCCAGAAGGGAGATCTTAACAGATTTTCAAGATAAAGGGAACAGTTATCCATCAATAAAGATGGAACTACTCTAACAAATGTGGTAATCTACTCTACTATAAATATATTGACACCCTCATGTATATTCACGCTCTAATCTACTAAAAACCTGCCTAAAACCCTTACTAACTTAAGCATCAAAGTCTCTTGCAGGTACCACCCCCCAACCTCCTCACGAGGAACTCGAACAGGCAGCACCTCGGCATCAACAAGTCGGACGCTGCCATACTAAGGGATCTGGACCTTATGTTCAGGCCCAAATCAATGTTTCAGGTAACCCTCGGAACATTGGCGTCGTCGCTGGGGACCTGGGATTCACTTCTCGACAATGGCAGACCACCAGTATGAAGACGGTAAAACTACATCGGAATCTGAACTTGAGGCCCAACAGAAAGGTCAAGCCATTGTGCTTCCTCCACTGCCACCACCTGCTCAAGGGCCTTACGGGAAAGGGACGTCTGAAAATCCCCACCCAAGGAGGATCCATTCTGAAATCTACCATCTTGAAGATGAGGAGCCCCCTCATACAACCGAAATCCTGGACCTAATTCATGGCCAGGGAGATCGACTGGAACTGCTCGAACATGAGGCTGACGACAACGGGAAGCATAACAAGAGTTGCGGAGAGAAGTAAAGTGACGAATGGAGCTAAAAAAAAGCTCAGGAAGCTAGAAGCTGATCTTCGAAACTGGAATAATAGGTCGGATCGAGAAGAAAGCCCCTTAGAAGGAGAAGATCCGTTCACAGAAGAGATCATGAGGGCTAAGGTTCCCAGGAATTTTAAAACACTTGAT